>NW_019235575.1:68778-100746 GCF_002742605.1 Olea europaea var. sylvestris
TGTATTAGCGATCTTGCACAGAAGTTGGTTGTGAAGAATAAATATGAAGTGTATCCATTAGTCTACAAACTTGTGACACTAACCTTAGTTCTTCTCGTGGCTACTGCTACAGCCGAGAAAGCATTTTCTGCGATGACTTACGTCAAAAATTGTCTGCGCAATCGAATTGAAGATCAATGGTTGAATGATAGTTTGATTGCATATATTGAGAAAGATGTTTTTGATAAGATTGAAAATGATGTAATTATTGAACGTTATCAAAGTATGAGAACACGTAGAGAGCAATTGTAATAAGATATATCTTATTTTAATTTTTTCATCACTTTTTTAAAAGTTCGTTACTGACCCCCTAGTCTAAAATGTCTGCGTCCGCCCCTGGATGAGTATACAATGCAGTTTGAGTAGTATAGTCTTGTGCTATGAAAATAAAAATAAAATAAAAAAACTAGGTTATATATTAGTAAATTTAAGGTTGGCTACATAAATACGTTTCACGACCCCATTGGATGTATCACGGTCTATAAATAAACAATGCAGTTTCCCTTTCATATTCCATTATTTTCCACTAATCTTCTTGGCTTCTAAGTCTTCTAGTAGGTGTCGGGACCTGTCCATTCTTTCTGCAGTACTACAAGACTTTTCTCTCCTGTGTATCTTCCTGGAAACAGTTGGATTCATCAAAGGAGAAGAAGAATGCAAAGCTCATTGCTTAATCTTGCCATTTCCTCTCCAAGGTCACATAAATCCTATGCTCCAATTTGCTAAGCGTTTGGGGCATAAAGGAATCAAAATCACACTAGCTACAACAAAATATTTATTCAAGACTATGCAACAATCTTCAGTTACTGTTTCTGTCGAAACAATTTCCGATGGATACGATGAAGTAGGATTTAAAGGAGAGAACGCAGAAGAATATTCATCTCGTTTTCGACAAGTTGGGACCGAAACATTGGAAGAACTTATCGAAAGGCTTAAAAGCTCAGGCTGCCCTGTTGATTGTATAATTTACAACGCATTTCTTCCGTGGGGTCTTGATTTAGCCAAGAAACTCGGATTGCTTGGCGCCGCGTTTTTCACTCAGTCTTGTGCTGTGGATCATATATACTACTGTTGGGGATCCTAGGAGTTCAAACAACCAAAACAACAATCAACAAACAAGATTCAAGGCAAAAAAACAAGAAAAACGGGAATGGAAAAATACAACCCTTTTTCAGCCGATTTCTGTCCAGCTTTCCTTCCTCCTTTGGGCAGCTTCTTCTTCGATTTATGGGTGTTTTTCTAGGCTCAGGAACAGCCCCATGTTATGCCAATTGCCTTCCAAAGAGAGAGGGGAAAAACCAATGAAGAACCACCACCCTTTTTAATGAAAACTTAGAGCTCCACACTCTGCTGCTGCTGGGAATACCAAACGAGAGCTGCCCCCATGTTTTATATATAATGGTAGAGTGTACATAATGAAGGGGTAGGAAGAAAGACCATGCCTCTGCCAAAGGAAGGGAAGACCTTATTGTGTCAACCTCACTCCCATCAACTCACAACATTAGGTGGTGGGGTTAGGTGAACCATATCTTCACAATTTTCCTAGTTAATTTTCTTCTTTTCTCTTTACTTCCACTCAACGTTGCTTCAAGAACTGCAAGAACACAAGTAGAGGCTCTTGTAAGATGGAAGAACGCCTTATCATCTCATGAGTCTCTCGATTCATGGGCGTTCAAAAATCTCACGGATCATTGTAGATGGAAGGGCATTGTGTGTAACCCCGGGGGGTTGATTTCTGAGATAAACTTATCTGGTGCAAACCTCACTGGCACTCTTGACCAACTCGGCTTTGGTTCATTTCCAAATCTAACAAGTCTCAACCTCAACTGTAACAATTTTAGTGGGTCGATTCCATCTGCGATAGGAAGTCTTTTCAAGCTCACATTCTTGGACCTCAGCAACAATTTGTTTAGGGGCATCATTCCAGCTGAGATTGGGAATTTGAAAGACCTTAGGTCCATTAGTTTCTACAACAACAGTTTCACAAGTCAAGTTCCATATCAAATTAGTGATCTTCAAAAGCCAGAGTACTTGGATTTTGGGTTAAATTTTTTGAAATCTCCCAAATGGTCTAAAGTTCCGAGCTTCCCTTATTTGACGCACTTCAGTTTCTCCTTCAATCCAATTTTTGAATTCCCTGGTTTCATACTCTATTGTCGGAACCTTACTTATCTTGATTTGTCAGAAACCCTTTTGAGTGGCCAAATCCCGGAATCATTATTCATTAATCTAGGAAAGCTTGAATATCTTAACCTTACCCGTAATTCATTTCGAGGGCCATTGTCATTAAATCTAGCTAAGCTATCGAAGTTGAAAGATCTTCGCTTAGCAAAGAACTACTTGTCTGGTTCAGTCCCTGATATCTTCAGTTTGATGCCCAAGTTGCAAATCCTTGAACTCTTTAGCAATTCATTTCAAGGAAATATCCCATCCTCTTTAGGCAAACTGAGGAATCTTCAACGCCTAGACCTCCGTCTCAATCGCCTGAATTCCATTATTCCTTCTGAGCTTGGCCTATGCACGGATCTTACCTACTTGGATTTTTCCCTAAATTCACTCATGGGATCCTTGCCTTTGTCCTTGACCAATCTGACCAATTTATCATGGTTCGATGTGTCTTACAATAATATTTCAGGCCGTATATCACCTTATCTTTTCTCAAACTGGAGTCAATTAACGTCATTGCGGGTTCACTCTAATAGATTTACTGGGAAAATTCCATCTGAAATTGTTTATATGACAAATCTCAATCATCTTTTTCTGTCCAATAATTCATTTTCAGGGTCTATACCACCGGAAATAGGAAGGTTGCATAATCTGATTAGCCTAGACCTTTCAGACAATTTGATATCAGGTTCGATACCTCCAACAATCGGGAATCTAACAAAACTGGAATTGCTGAACCTTTTCTTCAACAATCTAACTGGAACAGTTCCAATAGAGATTGGAAATTTGAGGCCACTGAAGATTCTCGATCTCAATACAAACCTATTAAGTGGGCATCTACCAGAGTCCATCTCGAACCTTTGTAGCTTGAGCGTTTTTTCTCTGGCCTTCAATAATATTTCAGGCAACTTCCCATCGTTCAATTGCAGTTTAAGTTTCCTTGAACATCTTTATCTGGCTAATAATAGGTTGGAAGGGACAGTTTCGAAATTTTTAGGAAACTTTAGCAACAGTGGATGTAAACTGAAGGCCTTCAACTCAAATGGCAATCGATTTGAAGGAACGTTACCCCATACCTTGGTTAATTGTAGGCTACTCGAAGTAATAGATGTTGGAAACAATGACATAAGTGGTTCATTCCCCTTTTGGACAGAAAGTCTTCCAAACCTTCGAGTTCTTGTATTGAGTTCCAACAGATTCCATGGTACGATATCTGCTTCAAAGGCAACAGTTCCCTTTCCTAAGCTGCAAATTTTCGACCTCTCCCAAAATGAGTTCATTGGACTTGTACCAACTAAATATTTATTGCAATTCAAAGCCATGATGAATCGGACTGAAAATGAAGAGAGAGGATACTACAAAGATCCTTTTTCAATAGTGCGGAAAGGGGTTGAGTTTCCGTCAGTGAGAATTTTGAGAGCCTATACAGCCATTGATCTATCCAACAACAAATTTGGAGGAGAGATTCCAAGTTCTATAGGAAAGCTTAAGCTGCTACGATCTTTAAACTTATCTTACAACAGCTTCACAGGTTATATCCCTTCATCACTACAAAATTTGACTTTACTCGACTCGCTAGACCTTCGCTCAAACCAATTGGTGGGAGAAATTCCAAGGCAATTAACAAGGTTGACATTTTTGGCAGTCTTTAACGTTTCACACAATCATCTTGCTGGGCCGATACCTCTGCAAGGGCAGCTACTTACGTTTGATAATAGTTCATATGTTGGCAACACAAAATTGTGTGGATTCCCATTGACAAAGATGTGTAGAGATGAGTCAAATGACAGAAAAGAGCAACCGAAGCTTTCAATGTTGCCACAAGAAGATAACTTTTTAGATGGATTTACCTGGCAAGTTGTCCTTCTGGGGTACGGATGTGGAACGTTAATTGGTTTGGTTGCAGGATGTTTAATCTTTAAATATGAAAAACCTAAATGGCTTATAGAATTTGTTTTTGGATTTTACACAAAATAAAGGAATCCACAAAAGGAAGGCAGATCAAAGGTAACTTAAGTAAAGTTTGCTGCATAAGTCCTTGTAAATTTTACATATATTTCCTCTGTCCCATAAAGATATATTTGCTTTCTTTTTTTGTCTATCCCAAATTATAGACAACATTTCTTGTTGAGGGTATAGTTGATTTTTTATTTTCTAATATATCTTTATTTAATGTACTTTGTTATCGATAAATATGAACGACGTCCATTTAAATCATTAATTGATGTTGGAGTATATTAAAGAAAGGTAAGAAAAATTTATGTTTCCTGATTAGTGTAGTTTCTACACTTATTTGAGATCCTAAAAGATGATGTTTTACTGTTCTTTGAATAAAATACTACCTAAATTGTGTGATATTATTACATTTTGTGAGTAAAACTCGATGTTTGATGAGGAATTGGAGAAAGAAATGCAAAAAATAGTGAAAAATGGGCAAAATCCGAAATTTGGGGACTAAATTACAAACAATTCATAGATGAGATGAACGATGAATTGAAGATCAAAGATTTCAAGAATTTAAAATGAATACAATTGGAAGATAAATGAAAAATATTACAAGAGAAAAAGGCTGAAATGGAGGAAATTCAAAGTTCTCAGAATAGAGTGAAAATACTCAAAAGTTGTGTCGAACCTCACAATGAAGATTCGAGAGTGTTAGGATTTGACATAGCAAACATTCGAATTGAAATAATGATATCAATTTAAGAATTGTAACTCTTTGAGTTAGCTTTCCAATGTACTTTGAATCACTTCAGTTGGATATCGGGAGAGAAAGATATAACCAAATTATTGAAAGCTGTCTAGTGCGAAAATATTATACCTATGCGGTCGCATAGGTTTGATTAGATGCAATCGCATCTATACCTCTAGAGCTCTTGGGACCAGCTATGTTTTATTTGTGTTGTTGCTTCCATTTGTACTTTGCGACCGCATAACACTTTTTCGAGGCGAGATTTTGTTTCTTTCTCGAATTGAAATTCTACTTTGGTAATAATTTTTTGGGCATCCTATTAATACCATAATCCATCCAGAACATAGAGAGACCTTCCTAGACCTAAAAATTCATAGATTCAACATATTTTGGAAACGAAGATCGTGGCTAGATCATCAACATCAAGGGAATTGTGCAAGATTCTTGAAGATTATCTATTCAAAATCAAGATTTCATTCAAGAAAATTTATTTTTCTACCTTCTTCCATATTTCTTCGATTCGGGTGATGTTATTTTATTATTTCTTGTATAAAATAATATTTAGGATGGTTGGATATATTTTTCCTTTATATTGGATAAATGATGAACCTTATTGTTTGTTTATTTTAATTCAAGACAAATAATTTCGTATTTCTTGATTGGTTGATCACCAATTAAATAATAACCGCTTATAGTAATGTAGGAGTACTCATAATCAATTAACAGAATTCACAAATAAGCAACCAAGCAATAACCATGCATAAACCGGTAAGGATACCAAACCTAACCTAACGGAGAGTTTGGAATAATCTTACCAAACTACTGTTGACAAACAGTAAATATACCACCAAGTTTCTGAACCAAATTGCCGTGGACGTCAAGGTAGGGGCAAAATCGTCCAACTTTTTCTGTAAAATCTGAAACAAAAAACAAACGACATCAGTGCGTTCAGGACGTCAAAATAAGTAAACTGCCCGAAAAAAGCTCGCCGGAGCCACGCGCCGCCGCCGGTCACGCGCCCCACTACAGGGTGCGCCTCCTCCTGCTGGTCATGGTTCCATGGTCCATTTCGCCGGAAAGTCAATAGATTGGCCGAAAATCAAGTTTTCAGATTCGGTCAGAAAGTGGATAATGATACCTTTCATCCCACAAAAATACTTCTGTGGAGTCATTCAAATGGGATTCACTGAAACTCAGGTGCGAACATATCTGGTACATAGTATTGGACAATATCATTTGATCCCGTCCAGTACTGTATGTTGGGGATCCTAGGAGTTCAAACAACCAAAAACAACAATCAATAAACAAGATTCAAGTCAAAAAAACAAGAAAAACGGGAATGGAAAAATACAACCCTTTTTCAGCCGATTTCTGTCCAGCTTTCCTTCCTCCTTTGGGCAGCTTCTTCTTCGATTTATGGGTATTTTTCTAGGCTCAGGAACAGCCCCATGTTATGCCAATTGCCTTCCAAAGAGAGAGGGGAAAAAATCAATGAAGAACCACCACCCTTTTTAATGAAAACTTAGAGCTCCACACTCTGCTGCTGCTGGGAATTCCAAACGAGAGCTGCCCCCATGTTTTATATATAATGGTAGAGTGTACATAATGAAGGGGTAGGAAGAAAGACCATGCCTCTGCCAAAGGAAGGGAAGACCTTATTGTGTCAACCTCACTCCCATCAACTCACAACATTAGGTGGTGGGGTTAGGTGAACCATATCTTCACAACTACCATGCCTACAAAGGAGATGTGAAACTTCCACTTTCAGAGAGTGAAATTTTGCTTCCTGGATTGCCTCCATTGAAGCCCTGTGATATGCCTTCCTTTTTATATGTTTATGGATCATATCCTCCTCTAAAAGACATCGTTGTTAACCAATTCGAAAATACCGAGAAAGCAGACTGGCTACTTTTCAATACCTTCTACAAGTTGGAGGAAGAGGTAACACTGCTTGGAACTTTATTTTGGATTTCCTCTGTTAAATCTTAGTCTCGTGTCAAAATTAGGAACTTTTTACATTGAAAATAAGGTTTAGTTTGTTGTTGTAGTAAGAATCACATTATTTATGCATAGTTAAGTTATTTATATCATGGAATGAAGCCTAACAGATTCTTGCTACTTAGGTGATTGATTGGATGGCAAAGTATTCACCGGTGAAAGCGATTGGACCGACCATACCATCGATGTATTTAGACAAGCGTCTCAATGACGACAGAGAATACGGTCTTAGTTTCTATAAACCAATGACTGGCGCCTGCATGGAATGGCTCGATAAACGAGAATCTGCATCAGTAGTTTATGTTTCATTTGGAAGCATGGCACAATTAGGAATGAAGCAAATGGAAGAATTGGCATGGGGCTTAAGTATGAGCAATAAGTACTTTTTATGGGTTGTTAGAGCATCGGAAGAGTCGAAACTTCCGAAAAATCTCGCCGAAGAAACTCATGAGAAAGGGCTAATAGTGTCATGGTGTCCTCAATTAGATGTTTTGGCACATAAGTCAGTCGGTTGTTTCATTACACATTGTGGGTGGAATTCTATATTGGAAGCACTGAGTTTGGGAGTCCCAATGGTGGCAATGCCTCAATGGACAGATCAAAGCACCAACGCAAAATACGTTATGGATGTTTGGAAGATGGGAATTCGAGCAGCGACGGATGAGAATGGGATAGTTACCCGGGAAGCGATTTATCTTTGCACGAAGCAAGTGATGGAAGGCGAGACAGGCGAAGAGATCAGGAAAAATGCCATCAAATGGAAGGAATTGGCTAGAGAAGCTGTTGATGAAGGTGGAAGTTCTGATAAAAACATTGAAGAGTTCGTCTCTAAATTGGTCCGTTCTTAGTTATGATTCATTGTTTTCTTAAAAAAAAAAAAAAAAAGGGTTGAGCCACAATCTTAAGGGTCCCCCACCGCTCCTGTCCTGGAGCATCGTGGGGGAGGTAAATCACAGGTTATACCTCCAAGGGTATAGGGTGGAAGGCTGCTTGTACACTTGTACTTACCCAAGAGCCAAATCCATATTTCAGGATTCGAACCCTTAACGCAGCAGCCTCAAGCAAAGCTAGATTTCTCCACCCTCCCCTTTTACCACTTGAAGATGTGCCCTGGGGGGCTATAATTCATTGTTTTCTTACTATGGCTTGTGTTGGTTGTATATGTAAGATGTGGCCCATGTGGTTTTATAATTTTTATATAAAAATTACTTTAAAAAGTAATTTAACCTTTTAAGCTCTTCACGTGTCAAAAAAGAAAAAAAGGAAAATTTGTAGAATTTGTCGATACTTTGTTGGTCACGTTCCCGAAAGTCACAAGGCATAAGAGCGGAGTACATATAAGATTTCTTTGCTTTACTGTACAAGTGAAATTTTCCTTCAACGAAAAGAGATTTGTTACATGTAGTGTACAAGTGAAATTTTCCTTCAGAAAAATCGATTCGAGTCCAATATGTCGGCATGATTGCTCATCTTATCTATAATAGTGTACAATCCAGATCTGAGGCCAGAAGTGGTCACTTTTATAATTGCGTAATAGAATTCCCTTCAATTGACACGACCTAAGTTTATGCACAGTACTCGATTGTCAATGTTGAATTTGAAATAAAATAGTTTTATTATGAAAAGAAAATTAAAATTTTGTTTGGATAAAAAGGAAGAAGCCAAAATGTATTAGGAGTCTTCTTTACATATTAATACAACTACACGTTGAAGAACAATAAAAATTTAGCTGGTAATGATGTATGAAAAAAATAACAAGATACAAAACAATTTTGCAGTGAAAGTTCAAGTTGAAAAATTAAAGTGAAAATTTCAGATCTATTTGCCCCCTCTTCTTCCCACTGCTTTCGACGCGGCCAACTCTACCTATCGTGCAACATGACCAAAAAATAGTATGTGATATTTTTAAAAAGAAAGTATTTATTGATGGGCGTGTGCGGCGGTAATAATTTAACAGTAGTGATATTTTTTTTTTACATAGCCAAGGTGTGTGCGAAAGAGAAATAAAATTAGAAAAAGGAAAGTGACCATATCTTATTAAGAGCATTTTTCTTGTATGGTAATGATACGAGTTTACGAAAAATAAGAATTAATTGGTAGGGTAATATTGTACCCAAAATAAAATGTTACACCTTAAAGACAAATAAGGCATCACAAAGAGACATCCACCTCAAAAACTTATATGATGTAAAGCGAATGGTCCGATCTTGCAAATGGAAGATATAAAAAAGACAATCTCAATAAGCTTTTATAAAAAATAAATAACATGTGATAGCACAACATTAATTATGAAAAGAATTTTATTTTTTTATTTTTTTACCAGAAAGTGATATGTATGGTAATACAACATGAAACTCTTGTAAGACATTGGTTTTTTTTAATAAAGTAACATATGGTGACACAATGTCTTACACATTTAGGAGTGGGCGCAGTTCGATTTAGTCCTATTCCAAATGGAATCAAACTAACCGAATACCAATGGAAATTTTAAAAATGAAACCATTGATTTCATAGTTAGCTACGGAACCGAATCGGAACCAAACCAATCGATTCTGATTTGGTCAGGTCCGGTTCTCTACATTGAAAATGTAAAAACAAAATTTTCACTAATAAAAAATCTAAAGATGCATCAACGTGAGATTTTTTAACAAAATATAGAAGAGTCAAACATACTATTCAAAGATTAAAAAAAAACTAAGTATACAAATTTAAAAACAATATTCAAATAATATCAACTACTATCATCAAGCAGTCATCAACTTATATAAACTGCATAGTACTCTAATGATTAAACAAACTTCCATCAAAATCAAAATTCTACATTGAATTAGACATCCTTTAAAAATTTATTGCAACTTCTGATTCTGTCGATTATAAATTGTAGAAATCTAGGTGAAAAATTTCGATCGAATCAATAATTATGTAATCAAAGTGAGAACAAAATAAAATTTTCGCATCTTAGAAATGAAATTATATATTGTAAATAAATTTATTTAGGTATTAATTTACCCAATATTCTAATTTGACTTGAGAATCAATTAATTAAAGAATTATAAGAAGAGAGAAGGGAAGTGCTGGTGTCTAAAATTAAAATGGAACCCGAGTATTTTTTATAAAAGTGTTGGAAATTGAGCTTTATATTTTACCAAAAAATAAAATAAATAATCTATGAAAACTGCCTGGTTCCCATACTAAAATCGGGACCGGTTGGTTCTTAATAATTTGTCCCGAAATCGAATTATTTTTCAGAAGATTCGAAATCGAATTGGTCGGTTCTAAACGGTTCCGATCCAGTTCCATCGGTTCCGGGAAAAGATACCCACTCCTACATTAAAATGTTGATTTTTAATAAGAATTGTCATGATATGTTACTCGTGAAAAACGTTAATTGTTAAAAAAAAAAAAAAAAAAAATAATAATAATATAGGTAACACAACATGTACTCGGTAAAAATTTGATTTTTAATAAAAAAATATTAATTTTCAAATCAAAATTGAAATATTGATTTCAATTAAAATGAGGTACGTTTTAAAAAATAAAATAAAAATATGGATATTTATAAAATTTTCAAAGAAAAGTGAGGTGAAGGTCAAAATTGGCCAACTAAAAGAAGGCATTGGACTCTCTTTCAAATTGAAAGAAAGCCACTTAAAACTGTCTTAACAATTTCAACATGTAAACCATTTTTCCATATCACAAAAACAATTTAACGATTCATTCCGTCAACGCATTAATAAAAAGTAACTCTTTTTCAATTATTTCTTAATTTTTGAACATATTGAATTCCATAAAATCATAAGTCAGATCGACAATTTCGCGAGCCAGCCTGATTTAACAATTTCAACATGTAAACCATTTTTCATATCACAAAAACAATTTAATGATTCACTCTGCCAACACATTAATAAAAATTAACGTTTTTCCAATTATTTCTTAATTTTTTAACATATTAAATTCTATAAAATCATAAGTCGGATCGACAATTTCACGAGCCAGCGTAATTTCGCAGCTATAAAATAATGGTCTCGACATGATCCAAAATATATTTCTACCCAAATTAATTTGAACTTGTAAAGAAAAAAAAAATGAGCCCAACCTAAAATAAAAGTCGATTGATTCAAAGTATCCCGTTCATTTTGAAACTTTGAATAGAGAATCAATCAATAGGCCAAACATATTATTGATGAAGTTTCAAATATAAAGCCTTGGTTGAAAAAAAAAAATGTCAAATAAAAGACCTAGAAACCTTCGAGAAGATTTAGGCATGGTCAACCTAACACTTTTTACGTGAACACACCCCGTGCATGAACATGTTTACTACAAATTAGTCACGTAACTTTTTTTCAATCTTTGACCACATAAACATTAACATTTAACTTGGAGTAGAAGAAATGTTTTGTATATGTGTAGTTTGTCCATGCAATCAATTCGTTTGTAAGATAACGCTTGCCCATATGTATCAAGATACTTTCGTCACGTTATGATTAACATATATTTATTATTATGCCTCAAAATTGAGGCTTAGAAAAAAGTCCACACCTCAAATCGAGGCTCAATAAGCCTTGAAGCGAAAGCACTGTGTAAGTGGTCAAGGCCCTAAAATCGAAGCATTGTGTAGTGGCCGAAGCCCTGTTTGATGACCGAAGTCCTGAAGTGGAAGAACTATGCAAATGGTCGAAGCTTTGAAGCCTAAGTACTATGTAAGTGGGCAAGGCCCTGGCCGAAGTCCTGAAGTCGAAGCACTATGTAAGTGGTCGAGGCCCTTAATTGGAAGCACTTTGTAAGTGCCCAAACCCCTGAAGCGAAAGCACTGTGCGACTAGTCAAGGCCTCGAAGCAGAAGCACTGTGTAAGTGGCCAAAGCCTGCATTACCAAAGCAGAAGCCTCCTAATCATAATGGAGCATTTTCCATATTCACTTCTTCCAAGTGATCTTTTGCATAAAGATTTTATTTGAATGATTAATATGGTATTTGTAATGAGTATAAATGTCTTGTTTTGTCAATAGGATGTTTGCTATATGTAAGAACGTTAAATGCACTACAAGCTAGGATTAGATGCTTTGGTTAAGAAGATGAAACCACGTAGCTCCTCATCGAATGAACAACATCTCATGTGTATCACTATAAATACCCCTTTCTTATATCATCCGGGGGGAATGCAACTTTGACACTACAAACTACTCATTGTCTTCTCTCTAGTTGATGATACACTTGCTTAACTTGAATTTGGAATACTTTGATTTCTTATAGTTGTTTATCGGTTGTTAATTCCTATACAATCGTTCCCGAAATGTATTATCGGAGTCCGAACATATTTGTCTTGTGTCATAAAGCTTCTCCTCCGTCCAAAGTCAAAGTATTGTCGATTGGCAACCCATCCATACCTGTTGAATTTTATCTACATAGACCTCAACGGAACCCGACACATGTTGGCACATTTTTTGGGGGTCAACATTTATTGTACTTTATTATCCACACATTTTGAAAGGTGTTTAGTGAGATCTTCACAATCAAAGAAAGGATTGCAGACAATTTGACTAAATTTGATTATTGAAATACTACTTCAATCCCATGTTAGGGTAGTAGTTTGGCAGTGGTGCCACCCTCCGACTCAACCTCAGCCTTTTATTTTATTATAAATATTTTAAATATTTTAAATTTCGTTGTATTATTATTTATTACATTGTTTTAATTTTTTTAGTAAAGTCAGTACTCCCTCATTCATTAGATGGGATTCACAATTTATAAGCACTTGAAAAAGCAAACAAACAAGCATTAAGCTATATATGGCTTGTGGGATTATACCTATATAAATACATTACAAGTGATGTAATACTAAGCTTTGATAATGAATAAAAGTTACAATTTTTATAATATTATAGGAATTTAGAGTATGAAGTCAGCGCGGATTTTATCAAAACATTTTATCTCTACATTAGTTATATAAATAAAATTATTTCTTTTTCTACGAAAATTAAGACTATTTGATTCCATCTTCAATAATATATTATATTAAGTTAAACACGCAAGATTTAGATATCTCAACTTTTAATCAAAATTATTTCCAAGTTAAAACCGTGTGGAGGATCAAAATTCAAACTTCAAACTCTTAAGAAACGAGTCATGACTTTAATCTAGGATTCTAAATTCTAATTCAACATAAACATAGTAATATGATGATTAGTCAACTCACGTAGTCTAGTCAATCCACGATCTTTTTGAACTTTTTTTCCCGTTCTTTTCTTGACTATTTCAAAATTTATCGAGAGAATACTATTATTATACTAATAAATGGTTACTACAACGCGTCCTTTCTAGAAAACATTAGTACTTGAGAATTCGCAAAATGACTATTTAAAAAAAAAATGTCGTTAATGTTAAAATTTCTATAAAATCTAATTATTGCTTAGTAGGTTCACAACATTTGAGACAAATCTTAAAAACTTCAAGGTAAGATTTGTTCTACAAGACAGTTGGATAGTACGTTAAAATTTCTAACGATCTTGGAAAATAGTTCGACTAACTATGAAAATTTCAATTTTTTATAGAAATAACTAGACTAATCAACACAATTTCAATTTCCTAGTATACCAATAATTGTCTTACAAAATGAAATTTCTCTTAAAAATAGTATTTTTTTTTTTTTTTTTTTTTTTTTTTTTTTTTTTGGCTCTCACTAGAATAGAGGCAAGAGACGAGAAATCCCCAATTATCTGTCCCTCTAATTTCTAATTTTTTCCACTTCAGTCATTTAACAGTCGAATTGCATTATTAGTAAATGCTAGTGCATTCCACGTGGCAACATATCACAGGTGATACAACATTGATATTCTCAAAAGTTTTGGTAAACTCTTATAAAAGCATCGCAGCCGTGGATTAGTCTCAAATTATCTGACGGTCATACGAGAGATACCGGCTATAGTGGGTTTGGCCCCCGTTTGGCGGAAAAATACATTTTTCTTTTTTTTTTTTTTTCAATCACACATTTTTGATAAAATAATATTAAAAGTAAACTCAAAATTTTTCTTTAATTTTAAACCACACATTTTTTTAAAAATATTGTTTTTAAACATATTTTTCTTAAAATTTAATTTTAAGAACATCTTTAACATATTCTCTATTTTAAAAAGTATATTCTATCATTTGGAGAGTATTTATAAATTTAGAGAATTCAAATTTTAAAATACTCAAACAAGTTCTTTACATTTAACACTAAAAAAATATTTATTATTTTTCTCTATCTTTTATTTTAACTAATTTTTCTCTAAATTATTTTATTATTTTCTTATATTAAAAATTGAAACACTTTGAATACATTCAATGGCCCCGTTTGGTAATTATTTTTTTCAAAATGTATTTTTCTCTCTCTTTTTTTCAATCACACATTCTTTATTAAAATAATATTTCACGTAAATAAAAAAAAATTCTTATTTCTCGACCACACATTTCACACCTATTTACTATTTTAAAATATATTTTTACATAAAAATGCATATTAAACACCTCGAATATAAATAATAAGTTTGGAGAGTCAAAGACACCCTCTAAATTCAAATGTTAATTTAAAAAGTTAGTAGAAGCATAATTTTAAGAATTGGTTGTTTCAAATAAAAAGCATTTCATATTTAAAGAGTTTCGAAGACGCTCTAATGGAGCCGAGCAAGCATAGTTTGGTCAACGATTTCACATGTGATGTATCCCATTTAGTCAGCTTTTCTTATTTATAATATCTATTTTATTATTTTGATGTCAATTTATCGGGAAGAAAGTCTTTATTCTCGCATCGTGATTAAAACGTGGATTTTATTTGCTCCAACATGTTTATTATTCCCCCTATTTAATCTTGATCAAAATCAATATTTATACATCTACTTTATTCATTTATTATTCCGTGTAAGTGGCAAAGAAGGTAGCAATTGGCTATTTTATTTCTCGAACAAGTTTTACTTCTACAAGAATTTTATTTTCGATATAATTTACTATTGATAGATTATAATTGTTTGTTCCAATCATATTAATATGTGCATTATACATAGGAGATATGTGAATATGCGAATTTTTAGTTTACTATTTAATAACCAAGTAATTAAAAGTAATTTCTTCAATAAAACAAAAACGAACAAACTAGAGTGTCTTTTTTATTACATGACATGTCCCTACCACAAAACAAAAATGAACAAACTATATGGTTTACTAGAAAATTTTTCAATAAAACAAGCTACATCTTGCGCCAAACTAATAGCTATTAGTCTTATTTTTATCCAATAAACACAATAATTACAATAATGATTCTTAACCAAACAAAAATCTCTTATGAGATTGCCACAATACCAACTACGACAATTAGTGTACGTTATAGAGCTAATTAATGTTACAACTTGGACTTCCTAATCCCCAATTTGTCTTTTTATAATCTCACCAGCTTTCTCTTTTGACTAATCTTAATGAGAAATTCAACAACTTGGGCCCCACAATCTTTCCTTACTAGAGCACTCCCTAGTCCCCAAATTTTCACGACAACTTCAATGTAACTTCACGCATTAAGAAATGTACGTTGAACTGGAAGCATAGAATTAGATCCTGGCAATATCAATTCTTAATATTTCCACAACTAGGCCCCACCCAACAGATGAAAGGCCTCTATTTTGTCTCGTCTGGAATGCATTGAAGTCTTCAAAACAAATCTCAGCCGTTTGATTAAACCGTTCCAGTCTTCCGGTCACTCTCCTCTTCTTTATATACACCTCCACAGCTAAGCTCCATTACAATTTCTATTCATTTTCTCTGAATTTCTGTTCTTGATTTGTTTTGGGGGCTTTCAGTTTTGTGATGTGGGTTCAGCAAATCTTGAAACTGGATTAAGGATTTTTTTTTTTTTTTGTTTTTGGGAGGAAAAAATGGCTGTGGAAATGATGGGGTATAACAACGTGAACGAGCAAGTGGCGTTGCAGGAGGCGGCGACGGCGGGTTTGAAATCAATGGACCATTTAATTCACCTGGTTTCTCATAAGGAACAACAAAACAGGCAAATCGACTGTACAGAAATAACTGATTTTACGGTTTCTAAGTTTAAAAAAGTTATACCTATTTTAAAGCGGACTGGCCATGCCCGTTTCCGCCGTGCTCCGGCTCAACCTTCGACATCGGAGCGGTTCACTTCAGTTGAGTATCAAAATCGTGCTTCTGGGTCCTGTCAATTGCCTCCGGAGCATCCCCCAGTTTCCGAGTATTATAAGCCTCAGCCGAATCTTAATCTCAATCTTTTCCCTCTATCTCCCGTAGCTGCTTTGGCGCGGGAACCGGTTCCAGCACCGGCATTTACGCTTGATTTCACCAAGCCAAGCGTGGTAGGTTCCAGCCCATTTGCTAAGGAGTGTACTAATGACGTGATATGCAAAGAGGGTTTCGGCTTATCGGCGGCGCTATCGACGTCAGGGAACTCATCGACGACGTTCGTTTCGTCTATCACCGGCGACGGGAGCGTGTCAAACGGCAAAGGTGGGTCGTCCTCTATGTTTACGATTCCGGCAGTCCCGTCAATCTCCACTGGAAAGCCTCCAATCTCTGGGAAGAGGTGCCGGGAGCACACCCAGTCCGATAACATATCCGGCAGGTGCCATTGCAAGAAGAGGTGCGTATTATAGATAATTAAATTTATTAAATTATTTTATTTTCTAATAATAGTTTTAAACTACTAAAATCCGAAACCGATTTTGTTGACTTTCTTTTTTTTAAAATTATTATTAGAAAAAAACAAATCGTCATCTACCTAGCAGCGCCTTCCGGGTCACAATAGCATCCAAAGTCGCCGTGAAAACGACGTTGCCTGTGACCAAAGTCATCCTTGACAGCTACGTTGTCTGAACGTGTTTCTATGTTGACCGGTGCGTCCGTTAGTGGGCACGGTCCTGTATTTTTGTCTGGACGTATCCGGCGTACAGTAGAATTAGGCCCGGGAAAATGCCGTGTTACACCCCCTCACATGGAGGGGTCCACACGTAATAAAAATATTCGTGAACCCCCTCTATACGAGGGAGAGTGTAAAGCCGTGTGTACACACAACATGGTCCATTAGGCCGGTCGTTCTGCGCACGTTAAGAATTTCTCATGATATTCAATTTTAGGTCTAAAAATTATTTCACGAGCTTAGTTAGCCTGTTTGACTATAATTATTTGAAAATTCTTTTCTTTTTTTGTTTTAAAAAATTCTCATTTTCAATTATATATTTATATAATAAAATATTTTGTATGTGAAATCGAATTTTTTTTCCCGCTTTTATCAAATATTCTTCTTAAAAATAGTATTCAAAACATTGCTTTTCTCACATAAAGATGGCTTGGTGTCCATTCAACACATTGCAGTCAAACTGACTTTATAAAATCATATCACCTTGTCGCTCGTTTAACTATGCATTACGGCCTCGACGAAAATTATGGATTTAATGTATTAATTTTGCAGGAAATCCAGGGTGAGGAGGACAGTTAGAGTCCCAGCTTGTAGCTCCAAAATTGCAGATATTCCAGCTGACGAGTATTCGTGGAGAAAGTATGGCCAAAAGCCAATCAAGGGTTCCCCATACCCACGGTAATTACTATGAGCCATCAATCTTGATCATATAATCACAACGAATTTGTACACACAAGTGATGTATCCTTTCTTGATTTTCAGGGGTTATTACAAGTGCAGCACGGTAAGGGGATGCCCCGCTAGAAAGCACGTGGAGAGGGCAACCGATGATCCATCAATGTTGATAGTAACTTATGAAGGGGAGCACAGGCATACGCAACACGCGATGCAGGACGGCACATCTGTTGGGGACGATCAATTTGTTGTGTTTGAGTCAGCTGAGAAGTGAAGAAAAAGAAACAAAGTGAAAGTTAGACGAAAGTTGGGCGTCTTTGTAAGTTCTAGGTAGTTGGAGGGGGTATTAGTAAGGGAAAATTAGAAACGGAATAGCTAGAATTGTGGTCTTCTTGTAAAATTTGTTAAAATAGAGGACCAGAATTGGCAAAAAAGAAAAATGTCTAGATTTATGATTTTTAGTTTAATGGATCCTTCTTTTACTGAATTATTTATCAAGAGAGCTAGCTTTGATTTCACTTAGATGATAATATGTTAATCTTGTTAATGATGGTTAATGTGGTAACACCATGGAACATCGAACATTGATGGTAAAAGATGTAAATATAAAAGGGGATTGTTCCTCCTGCACATGAATTTGATAAATATTTTTGACAAATAATCGTGACCTTTAGATGAAGTAAATTCAACGGTCAGTATGTATTTCACTAGGATCATGAGAGAGTTTGTTATAACTATTTGAGATCCATGAGATACTAACCATTGGATTTGCTTCATCCAAAAGTCACGATTATTTGTCAAAAATACTTGTCAAATTCATGTCTACGAGAAACATTTCCCTATACAAAAGTCATAAGTCAGATGATAATATGTTAATCTCATTGACGATGGTTGATGGTTTAAACTTAATACATAAATCATAAGTTAGAGATCTTAACACAAAACTCGCAAGTTGAAATCCTCTCCTGCAATTTTTCAATATTTAATTCAACCTAAGCATAAATTTTAATGGTGTAAATATAATATATATAAAATTATAAAAGAAACGTCAGCCAAGAAAGTCAAAAGAGTTTGGTGCAAGTGGGGTTAGAAATAGCTGGACTTCACAGAATGTTCTTTGACTAGTCATATTTTATCATATACCCGTTTGTTAATTTAAACCTTCTTAGCTCATAATAATTTCATGTCAAAATTTTAGACGATTTTGAGAATTAATTTTATTATTTTTGTTTGACTAAATTTATTTAGTATATTTTATTCATTACGCCTCACATTATGAGGTCCCAAATATTCTACGTGACAAGTAAGCGTGGGCCCCACAACCCGTGTCAAAAATACCACGAGGCAGTTATAATTGAATCTCTTGAAATGGCCGAACCAATTTGTTTACAGACCCATTTATATAGACTCCATTGGGAAGAAACGAATTACGAAGCGGAGGCAAGGCCATGAGAGAAGTTCGGCACGAGATCTTTTAGCCAATATTTGTTATATGATCGATGCGGCAATTCACTGTTGTCATTGTCATTTCTAACCTATCAGGTCAAGTCTAAAGCCATAAGCCATTTAATGTTTATAATTAATTGACGTATTCGACAAGAGGCACTGGTTGTGTAGATGAGGCCTAGTGTCTCTTCATCCAACGGCTCCTATTTACCTTTTCCTATTATAAAAGTTCACGCTGAATGTCATTTCAAGATAGTGCTGGTTTTAACTCTCGACCTATTACTTTGCCATATCATTGTTTTATCTATATTTCCCCAAATTGACCTACCCTTTTACATTGGAGGCTCACGTCTAAAACATTCTTGCACATATTCTCCCAACTTGATCACTAGAGTGTGAGTGGCCAACTCCATCCCCAACGCAGGAAGTCACGTGCAATTAACGACTTGTTCAAGTGTGCAGGAACTAGGCTTGCATGGACGTGAGAGGTTTTGAGATTTATTGGCTAAGTTGGAGGTACAAAATTCGAGGTCAACATTATTAAAACAGTTTTGTTACTTGCACAGGGCCTGTACAGGCACTGTGCAAATGGGCCCGTGCAGAGAATTTTTTTCTTGTTAAAACTTTTGCATCTCAAAAGTACATTGTTAAGAAAAATATATTTAAGAAATTGGGAGGAGTTTAAATATGCAAAACTAAATTATATAGTAACAATTACTATGGTGGTAACTGAACTTTTATCCTAGTTGTAATCGGATCACTCAACTTCAATATTAAGCACCAAACCAAAGATAAGTCAATACTACCCAAAGAGCTCTAATACACAGTACTTTTTTTTTTTTTTTTAATAGAATGTAGGTATTATCAAATAGTGAAAATAATGGGTTTCAAGACTCGAATTCATAAATTTCCAAATCAAATCAGTAATAAACAAATTCAATTTTAAGCAAATAAAAAAAAATTATAGTTATTAGATCCTACCCAAGCATTGACCCACCCCATCGAGGTACTGGCTCATCAAGTTGCTAGTTGAACCGATGAATGGGTGGTCGAATTGGAGGATAATGGCTTAAAATATTTTCAAAGTATAAATTTTTTCGAGACGGAGTTTTTAAGTTATTTGACATTAATTATTTGTATGTCTTTAAATTAATGATTTTGTAAACTTATTCATTAGTGATAATGATAACGTTTTGATTTTATAATTATTAGTTAAAATTGAACGTGCATTGTACACTATTTCAAAATACTTTATAAGTGATGTAAGGGTCTGTTTGATTGTAAAGATGAAATTTGGATGGAAAGAAAATGAATTTCAGGGAATTGAATTGCCTAGAAATTATTTTCCTGAGAATTGTAAATTATTGTATTTGATTGGTATAATTTTTCACGTGAAAAATGTTGAAATAAAAGTTTTTTTTTATTCGTTTGACTTTGTTTTACATAAAAATTGTCAATTAAAAAGATGTAATTTACTGGTATTGGGGATGAAATTTGTTTTCATTGCAAAAAAAAAATCAAGAAAATCATATATCTTTCGGTATTCGTTTGGCTTTGTTTTACATGAAAATTGTCTATTAAAGGAAAATATTTTTTTACAATAATTCTTAGAATTTGTTTCCATTACAAAAAAGAAAAAAAATCAATAATAACCGGAAAAATCAATTATCACCATATTGGTGGGAATTGATTTTCCCACAAAAGCTAGAAAATTACAACTCCCAAGAAATTCAAGAATTTAATTTTCATGGAAAATAAAACACTTTCAAACACACAAACATTGAAAATTGGCATTCTAATTTCATTTTCCCTAGAAAATTGGTACATATCAAACAATGCCTAAAAGTAATATTAGATATTAATTTGTTGAAGGATTTGATAAGTTTCGGACGAATTAAAGAAAATAAAATTTAGTGTAGAAATTTAAGAGAAGAAAATTGTACACAAATTATATTCTCAGAACTCAATTTCTATAATTCAATTTTTTTATAATAATAAAATATTATAACGAGCAATCTTTTTATATTACACCGATACATAATAATTAATTGCTAATACATAAATTTAAACACCCATTAAAATTTTTAGATACATGAATATGAATAAATTTATAGATTCATCAAGTGAAAATTCATTAAATCTAGAACACAATAATTTCAGAGTAATATTATTATATATTGAAAAACGAAAATAAGGTATTGTTAAAATAATTGATTTTGGGGGGGGGGGGGGGGTAAAAAACAAAAAAGTTTTGTGTGGGGGGGGGGGGGGGGGGGTTAAAATCAACAAAAAAAATAATTCTCTATTGATTACAATAATACTTATTTGTACACAATATTTATTTTTTAGTGAGCGAATGTCCCAATTAATATATTAATGCAACCTTTCAATTTAATAGCCTCAATTAAATAATAACCTAATGGATGAATTATAATGTAAATCATGAAAAGTAATAAGGACTTTGTTGATGAAAAATAATAATTGCTTTGTTAATGAAAAATAAAAACTCAATGGATGAACTGTAATGTAAATCATGAAAATTAATAAGGGTTTCGTTGATGAAAAATAAAAAATTGCTTTGTTGATGGAAAATGAAAATTGTAAGAACAAAATACGCAATTGAATGATAAGTCTAATTTCTTTCTTCTTTATTATTATTATTATTATTATTATTATTATTATTATTATTATTATTATTATTATTATTATTATTTTTGTTAATAATTGAATGTCGGTTTCACTCCTTATATTAATTCCAACCCAAATGATAAATATCAATTGAATATTTCACCACTTATGTTAATTCTAAATCAAATGATAAATATTAATTAAATTTGTAATAAGAGTTTTGTTTATGAAAATTAAAAATTATAAAGAAAAAAAATCAATTGAACGTTAGTCATTGAATTTCCATGTGTAATTTCTTTTTTATTCAGTGAATGTCCTCATTAATAGATTAATGCATCATTTAAGATATCTGTAACCTCAATTAAATAATAAGTTAATGGATGAATTATAATGTAAAGTATGAAGATTAAAAATTGCCCTATTGATGAAACCAAAAAAACTCATTGCATGAATTATAATGTAAATCATGGTGATTAATAAGGGCTTTGTTGAAAAAAATAAAAATTTTAAGAACAAAATGGTTAGTTGAATGGCAAGTCACTGATTTTGTTTTTTGTTTTGATATAATTGAATATTAATTTCACTCCATCTATTAATTATAATCCAAAATGATAAATATTAATTAAATATTTTACACTTTATATTATATTAATTCTAAATCAAATGATAAATACTAATTAAAAGGGTGTTTGATAGTCATTTTTATGTAAAAATGTATTTTGAAATAGTAAATTGATGGGAAATATGTGGTTGAAAATTAAGAAAAAAATTTTGATTTACGTATAATATTATTTTAATGAAGAATGTGTGTTTGAAAAAAAGAGAGAGAGAAATGCATTTTGAAAAAAAATGGGTATCAAACGGGGCCTAAATTGGTATTCCAATTATGAGGGAACAATGGACATATAGTTAAATATGTAGGGGTAAATTTGGTATTTAAAAGTTTTTCTACCATCCCCAATTTTAATATATTGTAGAAGATGTAGATAGATATAGATATTATAGATTATAGATGTCTATTATATTAATAAAATTATAATATTCACATTTTGGTTGGGTAAAAACCATTGTTCGTTATAGAACAAAAATTTATGTTATTATATATTCAATTCATTTTAATTTAAATTAAAATTTTCACAAATAATAAGTGTATAAGATAATTATTTGGTATTATAGAATGAAGTAAAAATATTGGACAAATTTCTTTCCCAATATTTCTTCCAAACCGAAAAAAATTGAGTAAAAACAAAGAAAACCAGCATGATTTGTTTGAAAAATCGAAGAGGACAATCAAAAGAAAATAAAAAAGGAAAAATAAAGTATAAGATTATTACGCTAAACATGTCGCTGCAAAATATCCTTAAAATATATTTTGCTCCTTGCACTGGATGCTATCAAGTTTTTATGGACGCCTCTTTCAAAATCATTGCTTCTTTCAAGATTAAAATAGCACAACAATAATCTCGTTGTATGAAAATCATTTGATTGTACATTTTTTTTGTTGAAAAATTTTAAACACTCATGAGTGTGTAGATCTCTAACACTGATTACTCGAGATTAAAACTTGAAAAATAATGTGAAAATTATTATGATAGAATTCAAAAAGAGAAGTAATTAGTAAGAAATATATTTGAAATGTTTAGGATGAAAGAACTGAAATGAGCTTAATTTGTAAATATCAATGTGTCTATTAGAACGGGACATCATTGAGCACAAAGTCAATACCATTCGTCATTTAACAATGGGGCACGTTTGGTTGTCCTAGATGGCACCCATATTCGAAACGGAACGACTCATCATTAGGGGCCTATTTTTTTTAAACAATGCCTGTGTCCAGAAAAAATATATGACAGAGAGAATGACAGAATATGTGTTGGCACGAGTAATTTGATGAAAAAGTTGACTGTATTTTAAATAGTCGAATAATAGGTTGTCATGCGACATTATGTTAAAGATTATGTCAACCATTATGATGTTTGCGTAGTATTTTTTCTTTCTTTCCCCTGCTGTTGGTTTTCACCCTACTCGATAGCAAGCCCTTCAACATTCTTGTTCGATTGTCAAATATATCATATCGATTCAATAAGAGCTAACACGGAAGAGGGATCAACTTAGGAGTCAGCCCCCAATCATCGACAGAGAGGAAAGATCAATTTTTTCATGCGATGTTTCGAATTGTTGGCGACAAGCTCGCAGAGAGGGAGGCAATGCATGAGAGTGCCACTCAAGAACTTGTCGAGTTGAAAGAGGCTTGACAAGTTTTTTAGCAGCTTCTGACGAGCTAATAAAATAGATAGACAAAGGGTCCAGCTCCCATGAGCATGAAATCCTTAGAGCGGGGTTTCGGACTTTAGAAAAATAAAAAAGGAAATTTGCACTTTTCTTCACCAATTTTTACTAAGTCCTTGTTTGAGCCCCATTCTTTTAATAAGAATAACATTTTTAAATAGTGTATTGACGAGAAATGTATGGTTAAAAAATAAAGAAATGTTTTGAATTTACGTGTACTATTATTTTATTGAAAAATATGTGGTTGAAATGATGTTAAAACACCGTTTAAAAATGCATTTTTTTTAACATATAACAAATCTACAATCTTTTTATTTTTATTTTTTGGGACACAGTTCATCTTCAACCTTTCAATTATGTAGCAAAACTTCTTATTTCTTCATTTTTGCAATTAAATGATGGATTTGCTATTCTATTTAGATAAATAAGCATAAAACAAAGGAGTAACAAAATATTAAAAAATTATGAATGAAGTTCCATAATTTTTCAAAACAACAAATAAATTACACATAAAATAAGGGTAATTGGCACAAAACGTTCCTACCTATCGAGTTGATTGTGAAAAACGTCCCTATCTTTCATTTTCTGATATTTTTACCCCTATTTCCACATTTTTTTGCGCTAAACGTCATTTTTACCAATTTTTTTTTACCTAAAATGACCAAAATGCCCTCATATTTAAACAAAAAAAAGAAAAAAAAAAGAAAATTGCAACCATAGACCCAAATTTTTAAAAAGTGCCAATGAGTCCAAATTTGAAAAAAATGGTCACCTTCCTTACCCCTACTCCACTGCCCCTATGATTAATTTAAAAGTTCCATTGCCCCACGGGGCACAGCTCAACTGGTGGATCAATCAACATTGGCTTGCTTCCTGCGGTAGGGTGGAGAGTTCGATTCCTGGTGGGAACCTGCGACCAAAAAATTTGGTATGGAGCAATCACTGTGGAGGAGGGTCTTTTGTGCGCAGAAGTGTACAGTCAATGGGGAGAACCTGTGATCCAGTTGAGGCATATCCCGCGATTTATCCTCTCCAAGGTTCTAGGGACATAGGTTTTGGAGGTCTAGGATTTAGTCTAGTATAAGTTGGGATACCTAGATATCAAAAAAAAAAAAATAATAATATTTAAAAGTCCCACTAAAACAATAGCTGGTGCTGCCGAAGAATTATTTCCACCAACATCGCCACCTTTACTCGAAATTCCTTGCATCCGTTTCAAATAGAGCTTGTATAGAAGCAAATGACTAGCAAATTTTTTTCTAGTGAGTCCATCCACACTCATGAGCTGCATTATGGTCTTGGGGACTGCATTTTTTATTCCCAAATGGGCCACAGCATCCACAAACCTCTTGTGCAGCTGCGGTGTCCACACGGGCCGCAGTCTCTCTTCAACGTCCGTGCCGGTTCATCTCCAGCCCCGGATCCCCCGCCACTATCATCCTCTCCTCCACCACCCCAATCAGCTGAGTCAAATTCCACTGATGAGTTAGTAGTAGACTGAGGAAGTTGCGACGACAGTGGCACAGTTGCGGCTATTTGATGTGGGTTTCTAATATCGAAGGCTAGAGCTAGATCAGTCGTAATTAGAGATTGGGATGAGGGAAAAAGTTTGAAAAATGAAGTCATTGCGAGAGAGAAGCAGCGAAGACGAGAGAGAACCTGTCGTTTAAGGACTGGTAGATAGAGAAAGTATTGTTTTAGTGGGACTTTTAATTAATCACAAGGGCGGTGGAGTGGGGGGTGAGGAAGGTGACCATTTTTTTCAAATTTGGACTCATTTGCACTTTTTAAAAATTTGGGTCTATGGTTGCAATTTTATTTTTTTGGTTAAATAGAAGAATATTTTGGTCATTTTACATCAAATTTTGGTAAAAAGGACGTTCAACGCAAAGATAGGTAGAAATAAGGGCAAAAATGTCAAAAAATGAAAGGTATGAACGTTTTTCACAATCAACTCGATAGGTAGGGACGTTTTGTGCCAATTACCCCTTAAAATAATTATATACATATTAGCACCTTTTTTTAAATAAAAAAATTCAAATTCCCCAACCAAGCTCATCGACCTACTCAATGACATCACACCCAAGTCATATTTTCTTTAAGATTCATCTCAAAATGGGACTATTTTAATTGAGTGAGTAATAGTGTAATATCTCAACTTGTAGCGTAGATTAGTAAGCCGGCCCAAGGTCTTGGAAAGTATAGAGAAAAGTATGTTCTATGTTGTACAAACGTGTGAATGATATAAACTCATGTTGGTATAACATGACCATATAACCATTGTATGAAGTGTAGAATCAATATAATCTTTTTAATTTTTAATTTTAATCTTTGTGAGCATTTTCAAACTCGCGTGCAATAAGGATTTGTGTTGTGCAAATACAAATTGGTCAAATAAGAGAACGAATTTTTTTAGATAATGGTACTAAAAGAAAACTTCTGTCGAGTGAATCTATATATACACAATGATAAAATCGTCCATTCGACTTATTATACCTTAGACCGTCATACTAAAGTGTTTCTCCTAATATTAGTAGTGAAAATATTTTTCTATTTTAAGAGCACCTTTAAGAAACTCAATATTTTTAAATGGTCACTAAAGTTTATTTTAAGAGCATATTCTATTGGGTTAATTTCACAAACGGTCATTGAACTCACACGAAAATTACAAAACAGTCACTGAAGTTTAAAACTTTCAGGTGCGGTCACTTATGTTTCGGGATGCTTTCAAAAACGGTCACTGAAGTTTAAAAACTTGCAGAAATGGTCACTGAACTTTAAAAACTTTTAGAAACGATCACTGAAATTTAAAAACTTGCGGAACGATCACTGAAATTTAAAAAAAAAATACTTTTTTCAATTTTTTGGGCTACTTTTGCAACAACTTTTGGGCCACTTCCGACCAACGATACCGTCAAATTTTGATACCGTTGGAAAGTCCACAATGTTCTCTTCAATTTTGACCCAAAATCTCCCCGTAACTCCAAGGAATTCTATCTGAAAATCGTTGACTACTTTCGGCGACTTCCAACCACTAAAACTGTCGAATTTTGATACTATAGAAAAGTCCACAATGTCCTCTTCAATTACCATCCAAAATCTCCCCCCAACTCCAAAGGATTTGATCGGAATAAACCCATAAAGTCGGCTACCCAAAAAAGCGAAAATCTGCCTAGATGTTGACTTTATGGGTTTATTCCGACCAAATCCTTTAGAGTTATGGGGTGATTTTGGGTGGTAATTGAAAAGGAGATTGTGGGCTTTCCAACGGTATCGAAATTCGACGGTCTTGGTGGTCGAAAGTTGTCGAAATGTTGCTGCAAAAGTCGTCTAAAAATTGAAAAATCTGCCCAGATTTTCGCCTTTTCGAGTAGTCATTTTTATGGATTTATTCTGGCCGAATCTTTTGGAGTTTGGGGGAGATTTTTGGTTGTAATTGAAGAGAACATTGTGGGCTTTCCAACAGTATCAAAATTCGACTGCGATTTTTTGGGTGACTTTTGCGGCGATTTTACGATCAAATCTCTTGGAGTTACGGGAGATTTTGGGTTGTAATTGAAGAGAATATTATGGACTTTCTAACGATATCAATATTCGACGGCATCGGTGGTCGGAAGTGGCCGAAAAGTTGTTGCAAAAGTAGCCTGAAAAATTGAAAAAAGTATTTTTAAACTTTAGTAACCGTTTCTAAAAGCGCCCTGAAACTTGAGTGACCATTATTGAAAGTTTTAAACTTCAATGACCGTTTTGTAATTTTCGCGTAAGTTCAGTGCCGCTTGTAAAATTAACCCATATTCTATTACTTAGAAAGTATCTATACATTTAGAAAGTTAAAATTTTGAAATATTTCAACAAACTTTTTATATTTAATACTTAATTTTACTATTCCCTAAAACATTGATTATTTTTCTCTATCTTTTATTTTAATTAATTTTTGATTAGATTATTTTATTATTTCTAAAATTAAAAATTAAAATATTTTGAATGCATTTAATTCTAGAAAGTGCGTTTGGCTATCAAAATTACTCTCCAAATTTGGATAGCTAAACATACTCTCTAAATTAAAATTTTAATTTAAATAATTTGTTAAAGTATGATTTTAAAAGTTGACTCTTTAAAATAAAGGGTATCTTATATTTAAATAGTCTCTTAATTCTCTAAAGGGACTAAAAGATTATCAAAAGATGATGTTAAAATTGAAAATTATCAAAGAGCAACTTACAAAAATACCCTTAAAATTAGGGGCCTTTTGAAAAATCATATGAATGTTTTTTGAAAGTAAAAAATACTATGTAAAATAAAAAAAGTGGCACAATGTTACTTTTTTTTTTTATAAAAATTGTCACTTTTTTAAAAAAAAGTGACACAATGTCATTTTTAAAAGTTTAGTGTCACTTTTATATTAAAAAATGACATACACTCTCATTTTTATTAAAAAAAATGATGTTTGTCACTATAAAAAAGCAATAGAAATTTCAAGAAAGCGATTGAAGAAAGTGACAAACACTTAAAAAATTGACAAATTCAAAAATAAAAGTGACAAAAAAAAAAGTGATAGAAATTTAAAAAAGTGACAAATTTAGAAAGGAGACACAATGTCACATTTAAAAGTTTAATGTCACTTTTATATTAAAATATGAAATACAATCTCATTTTTATTATAAAAGATGATGTTTGTCGCTAAAGAAAGTGATAGAAATTTCAACAAAGCAATTGAAAAAAAGTGACAAATACTAAAAAAAGTGATAAAAATTCAAAAAAAGTAAGGAACACTAAAAAAAAGTGACAGAAATCTTAAAAAAGTAACAAAAATATAAAAAGTGACACAAATGTGATGAACAATAAAAAAAAAGTTATACATTTCTCTCCACATCGACCATTTTGAAAAACCAAGACCTGCTAGTTGCTCTTTCGATACACCTCTCCACCTCTCCACCTCACATTGTATAGCTCTTCCAACAATATTTCCATCCTCATTGCCCTAATACCTTGAAACTACTCGCAAGAAGCACTTGAATTTCTACACTCTCTGCTGCCTTTATTGATGGAGAAGGGCTTCAAGCAGGAACCATGACAACTTGCCATATCCCCTTACCTTCCACTATATATTGCCAAACAACAAAACCTGGAAAAGCTAACCTTAAATACCAAACTGTCCAATTGAAAAGAATAAGTTTTCGATCAGGAGCATATAAATCACACATTTAAATTATTTGTGCTAAGATTTCTATCTCCAAAACTATCCAATTGAAAGAATAAGTTTTCGATCAAATACTAGCAAGTGATTTTCTGGACCTTAAATACCAAAAGTGAAAGCCTTTAACAGAGTTCCATTCAGCATAACAAAAGCATCGAGTTTGGACATATTATGGCAATTAAAGAGATTAACCAACCAATTAGCTAAGAATAAATAACAAACAAAAGAATTATCGAACATATGCAAATTACAGATACAACAATACCCAATTCTTGTTCCATGTAAACTTGGGGTCAGTTACATGAATTCGTTGCTGCCGTCGCTCATTCAATCCAAAACTACCTCTTATGAAATGTCCAATGAAATTAATCTGTCTCATATGTGCCAAAAATAAAAATCTGGTTCCTTAATGACTGAAAGTGGAATATTTAGTCAAATTCCTTATAAAGTTCTGAAAAAATTCTTTCCTTCTTCTTCGAAGAGCTTCTTCATCAATAATTATTTTTATCTTCAACCCATTGTCTCCAGCTATTGTAGAATTCAGAGTCAAAGTTTTTGATTTCGGAGTATGAATCAAGTGCGGGTTTTTGCGACTAGCGATTTTTTTATGACTCGATTTTTTAGAGATCCTTGAAGAGGAAACGGAGGAAGACAATGGAGCTGTGGGGATGACAGAGATGAAGGTTTTGAAATGAGAGATGTAGGAGAGAGAGATGAGTCTCTGTAATGAACAGCTTGGAAAAGGGTTGAGGTTTGGGGATTTTAGTAAAGACGTAAATAATATGGTTTATTCAAAGTTTAATTTTTATTTAGGCATTAATCTAATCTCTTAAATTTTGAGAGTATTGGCCTAATTTTCCCATTATCAAAATACGACATGGGCCTACCCGTTTGCATTCTCAGCCAGCCAGCACACTTTCCAAGACTGGCACTCTATTGAGTGAACTGTCGTGTCGTTCGTCCGTCCTGATACAAGCCGGAACCTCTTAACCCCAACCCCAACCTCACCTCATCTGGGTGCGTACAGCCATATATATATTTTTTGGCGATCGAGTTTTCGAGTGAATTATCCTCCAAATTCTTGTAATTTTAGGCAAAAACGAAGAAATAATCGAACTCCAATGATGGCTGACACAACTAAAATGCGAAAGAAAGGCTCAATTAGTGAAAACGACGTGTCTACTCTCTTACAGAGGTGTGTTTCTCATTAAGATTTAATTTTGATCGTAAAAATTCAATCATTCGTTTTGTTTTTGCCTTTTTTTGAAGGTACTCTGCGCAGACGGTGCTGGCATTACTGCAAGAGGTGGCGGTGGTTTCAGAGAGGAAAATTGACTGGAATGCAATGGTAAAAAATACTTCTACAGGGATTTACAATCCAAGGGAATACCAAAAGCTCTGGCGCCACCTCGCATATGGGGATGACCTCGTTGATTCATTGAACGATGCTGCAAACCCTCTGGTAATCATTATCAATCCCATCTATATACCGCCACCAAGTATGCATATTCGAGATAAAATTAAATTAATAACTTCTGAAACTTATGTTACGAAATGAGTAGTTTATGGCCATCTCCGGAACCTGAAAGATGCGGGACTCTTCCCTCCTTTCTCTCCGACTACTAAGTCCGTCTTTGAAAGGAAAAGGATGCTAATAATTACGTGGCAAGTGTAAGAGGTAGAACAAGGTCACCAAATATATAAGGTGTTTATTTCTTAGCACCTTCTTAAGCTGCCTCATATCGTAGTTAGCTATTTCCGGAGGACACATGTCTAAAATATGTGCTCACATTGTTCGAGAGAATCTAGGGTACGAAAATCCTTAATGCACTAGCTATTATAGGAGAATATTCTGAGATGTTCTGTATATAGGGAGTGCACACGCGGATGCACTCAACTTGACCAGTTACCAGTTTCGAGTGTATCTCAAGCCTCGACTAGTGAAAGGGTATTGAGCCATGATTTATTTCTCGATGCCAATTTTCAACCATGTTGGTGCCTTCGCCTAACTTTCTGGCTTCTCAGGATCGAGGTTGAGGTCATTCATTTCGTTTGAGTCATTTATCACTGTTATTAGCATTTACTTTGATTGATATAGTTTCAGTCAAATCAAAACATCCATTTACCCATTGGTTGGAGCCGAGTGGTATCATATACACTATTTGTTTCACAATTTGGAGCTTTTATTGTTGACTTGATTGTTTGTATGTGCTTCTATAAATTAAATGTGTTATTTTGATAAGAGCTGTTATTGTGTGCTTTGTGCACTCCAACACCGGCACCAATCAATATTAATGACTGAGAAGCCTGTGTAGCATAAAACGAAAAACACAATTTCAATTTCCACGCAAAACTAGATGTTGTAGATCCTTTTAATTTATAATATTGACTCAACTTATGGTACTGGCTATTTGTTGAGCACTATGAGTAGAAAGTTGACAGTCATCATTTTATGATGGTTATTTGCTGCAATTTTAATCCAACTTTAACCTGATACGTAATTGATGTGCTTCAGCCCTGCAAACTTTTTTACTGCTTTTGGTAGGATGACGATAGTGATTTAGAATTTGAACTGGAAGCTTTTCCTGCTGTCAGCCGCGAAACTTCAGTAGAGGCTGCCGCTTTTGTCAAGGTAAAAGAGTTAATTGAAATCAGAGTGTTACCATTCTCAATTTATTTATTTATTTTTTTTTTTTTCAGAACATGTATGGATATAGCACTATTTCCTTATTCTGATTCTTTGTTTTGATATTCTTACTATGCTACGTTTTCCTGAACTGGAAATTATCATAATTTTAGAAACATAAGGTAGATTATAAATCAAGGCTTTGGAAACAAAGGAGACTGCATATTTAAGCTTTGACACAATGTAATTGTGAGCTTCTCTACGAAATGCTTCCTAATCCACTGAAGCCCCAAAATTGTCAGTT
>NW_019235575.1:102197-133901 GCF_002742605.1 Olea europaea var. sylvestris
CCCCCCCCCCCCCCCCCCCCCCCCCCCCCCCCCCCCCCCCCCCCCCCCCCCCCCCCCCATTTTCTTTCTTTTATCTTTTCTATTGCTTTCCATCTCTGTTGCTAATTGATATCTTGAGCTGTGTTGATGTGGGAATTGGGGTAGTTGATTTAGGGTTGTGGTATCGATGGTTGTGGGGGAAGGTGGGAGAGTTGAGAAGTTGTTGGCATTGATGGCTGGATGATATGGAGGAGTTAACGGTGACAAGAGAAAGTTGGGACCACGGAAGAGAGTTAGTGGGTCACTGGTGGGGAAAGGTTATAGATTGTGAGGGAAGGTGTGGAGAGGTTGCAGTTTGGAGAAGGTTTACTGGCACTAGAGCAAGTAGCAATGAGTCTTGAATGGGTGGGAAGAGGGGACTGCTGGCAGGAATGGTGTATTTTTTTATTTTTTTATGTGCTGGAGTTTTTATCTTTGAATTTCAGAAAATGTATGAGTTGTGTAGTAAGTTGTCTTGTTACCTGCTGGGCTTAGAAACACCAGGGTGCTTTCTAGGGGAATATTAACCTTTTTTTTACCCAACAACTTTCTGAGCTTTTACGAGAACAATGTCAGTTTGACCTGCTCATGAGCAACTTAATGGCCAATAAGTTGAATGTTTTTGCTTTTAGAAACTGCTACTCTGGACATTGTTTGGGGAAAAAATTGAATTGTTTACTAAAATAGAAATTTATTTGTGGGTTGAATCAGATTGCAATTTAAACTTATTTTAGGATCCTACAATTGATTTCTGTTGGCATGCTTATGCTATATACTTCAAAATATTATAACATGCTATTTATTTTTCTTTTAGTTAGCTCACATATGCTAATTTTCCTTTGTATATCCACTAAAGACGTCCTTACCTTCTCCAGGTGTTAATTGCCTCTGGTACTCTAAATGATTCCCATCTCTCAACCAACTCAACTATTGAGGCGCCATTAACTATAAATATACCGAACCGTGAGAAGTCCACAGCTCCTTCAGAGGGTTCACATCTTGCTAGTTGTATGCAGTGGACAAATATTACCATTCCAGTTTCTGTACAAAAACAGCAATTGGCTACTAGTGTAACATGTTCTGAAAAAAGGCGAACTAATGTGTCAACAAGCAGTAATTTGCCTACCCGAAGGAAAAGAAAGCCTTGGTCTGCAGAAGAGGATATGCAACTCATCGCCGCTGTGCAAAAATGTGGTGAACGGAATTGGGCTAATGTTTTGAAAGGAGATTTTAAGGGCGATAGGAAACCGTCAGAGCTATCTCAGGTTCTCGTAGTTCTATAACTGTGTACTTCCTAGTCATATGTTATGCCTTATTTTTTGAAACTTTTCATTCATTTAGAACGAGAAAGCGGACCTAAGAACTGATTGGTATGACACAATTCTTCTATTTTAGATTGGAATAGAGTGGGATGGAGGAGATCTGGAGTGATTAATTCTGGGATTTTTTTTTTCCTTTTAATTTTATACATGATTATATTTGCACTTTTTTAAACAAGTATGGCTGTTGATAGGCTGATGTATCCAGGAAGTTCCTCGTTTGGACTAGAGCATGAATGATGGAACTTAGATGTGAACCCCTAAAGAAGAAGAATGTGCATTGACGTGAGGAAGAGAGATTATTAGCTTTCAAATAAATGTATGTGCATCAAGAAATTGGACAATAATGATAGCTGATGAACTGATTCCCATCCTCGTCTGGGATATAATAAGTTTTTGTAAAAGTAGGTGCCGCCTGTGCTGCAATTAGCAGGCTACTAACTATAATTAGCAGGCTAATAACTATAATTAGCTTTTATCTTTTATGTTAAACACTGGCCATAGATGTTGGAATCACATGATTTAATGCCATCTTGTTTGTGAACTTCTGGCCATCCTGTTCTGTCAAATAGATTTTGTGTTTAACTAATAATTTGCCAATAGATTTTATACTGATTATAATGAAATACAATAAATCTCCAGAGGTGGGCCACTATCAGGAAAAAGCAAGGCAACTTGAATGCGGGAGCCAGTTCACAACTTTCTGAGATTCATGCGGCTCGCAGAGCAATTTCCCTTGCCCTAGATATGCCATTGGGTGATCATTTGAAGGCAGCATCAAATACTGGTAATTCTCTCTGCAACTAACCCTATCTTTGTAGGACAACCTTGGGGTTTTCTATTCTTCTGTAATTCTGGATGGGTTTTGAACGGTTGAAGTCTTGGATTATCAAAAGAGGTTGGAAAAGAACAGACTTGGGGGCATTTTTGGATGCTGCTAACAGAACTCAAAAACAGTAAAAAGTTAAAGAAAATAAGAGAAGAGGAAAGATGAAGAAAGCATCATGCCTGGAATCCCATGCCATCATACCAAGGGTCGAAATTTGGAATAGCTGTAGAAGCACTCATATCTTGGAAATTACTAAAAAACCCCACCTAAAAATACTTAAAGTTTAAGATACTGTTGTGGGCTATCAAATAAGGCCAAACAAGCTCGTATATGCCCAAATAATTTTCACTTTGTTTATCCATTTTCTCACTCCTTTATTGCCTGCGTCACCTAAATGTAGTTTGGCGATTAGACTGACAATTGTGTAGGAAATCATCCTATTCTGCTGACACCATATTGCCATATTGACGTGGGAACAGTTTTTGTCACTATTAAGTATCCGATATTATGCAGATGGAAAGTTGGCGGCATCTCTTGTCAAACAAAGTAGGTCCATCTTTTGTGCAAAATGTCATTGAAATTCTTTCAAACTAATATATGGATGTTGAATTGTTCTTGTAATGTTGTTTGGATATAAATTTGGGATCACATTCCAGTTTTGATTCATGTGCATGTTTTCTCAAACATTTTAAAATCAAATTGGTGAAGTATCTTGTTGCGTGATTGTTTTTACAATTTGAATGTGGTCTCTTGGAGCATGCAAGTATCTCTCTGTCGTACGTGTTTTGGTTTTTCTCTTCCCTCTTTCTTTTTATTTGTTGATTAATGTCCCCAAATAAATAACCTGGAATGACTTTAGGAGCCTCTTTGGGAATGATTTTGAGAATTGATTTTTTGACCGTTAGGAGAAAAGTGGGATCCACCTGAAAGAGAAGAAGTCAAATATGACGGCTGGAATAGTGAAATAACGGTCAAAAAATTAATTTTTTTGGGCAAAAAATCGCTCCCAAACAAGCTGTAGATGTTGTCCACTTGTCCATCCACTATAATTTCTCATTATGCATTCATTTATTTTATGGAAGATTATGGCTGGGCTCCCTAATCTTTCAATTGTTGTGGTTTTGGGTCCCCAACTCATTTAAATGTGAATTTGGGTCCCCACGTTACGGAAACCATCATGGGCATAATAATTGAATGGGATTTTCACGTGACATAAAGCTGGAGGGAAAAATTGTCAAGCCACTTAATGCCAACTTTGAGTCACGTGAAAGCTGCATACGATTTTAATGTCGATATTGATGGTTTCCATCATGTGCGGACCCAAATTCAAAAATTTGAATAATGTTGTGTTGGGGACCCAAAACCTCACTTTAGAAAGTTTAGAACTCAGAACCACACTACGTGAAAGGTTGGAGAGCCCAGTGCTAATTAGACTTTTGATTTACTAGCTTTCACTGATTACTGGTTGAAACTGTAACAGGTGGTACATCGTCAAATAGCAAAGCAGGCAACTCCAACCATCCTGTTTTTGTTGAAACATCGTCGATTGGTGTACCATCACTGAAAAGACCATCAACAAATCCTACTCAGACCCAGGGTTCCATGGCTGCAGTTGCTGCTGGGGCCTGCATTGTTAAAACCCCTGTTGCTTCATCGGAAATTGAGGCTCCACTTTCTCAGAATGCCGTTTGTACCATTGCTGGAGGAGGCTCTATAATTAAATCCTTGACAACAGGTCTCTCGAATCAACTGCCAAGTAACGTGCGTTTTATTCGTAATGGCTTGGCGAAAGCGCCAATCACCAATTGCTCCTTGACTATGAAAAATGCCTCTACACCAGCTGAAGCTCGGCAAGCACAAGTTCCAAATGCTGGAACTGCAAGAACTGTAGCAGAAGCCACTCTTTCTAGCTCAGAAAATGTAACGCAAGAGAATGTCCAAAACAATGAAGCTGCTGTTTCTAGGGACGCTTCAAGAGAGGAAATTCGTGAATCTCAAGTTGCTTTGGTAGGCAACCGATCAGAAGAGGAAGTCGAAAATCAAGCTTCTTTTTTGGGCAATGCATCGGAAGAGAATACTCGAGCAAATGGAGCTCCTATTCTCTCCAGGACTCCAGTCGGACCAACTAAAGATGATTGAATTGCTTTAGCAAGTTTAGAAGTAAACGATGGTGGTAATTTCAAATGTGAATCAAGTGCGAAGATAATTGATTGTGATCATCGTGTTACCATTTTGTTTAGTGTATTTGCAGCCTTGTCCTATGAAGCATCCGAAATGTGATTACAGATGTATACACAATTTGCCATAAACGAGTAATAAGAGTTAAAATAAAAACATTTTTGCAAATAAAAGCACTTTTATCGACCCTTAAAATGTGTTGTGCTGGTCAAGACCTGACACGAGCCAGTATAAGCGGGTAGATGTTGAATCCAACATGGAGGGCTCATTTGTGTTCAGCTCAATGGAATTTATTTATTTATTCAAAAAATTAAAAAAGGGACTAATTCACAAATACTCTTAAAAATGTTACTTATCTTAATTTTTTTTAATACAATAAATTTGTACCACAATGTATTACATTTTGCAAAATGTGTTATGCGCATTTCACATCCCCTGCATTCAAAGCTGCCGCCACCTATTCCATCACTTGTAACACTATGGGCTACACACATTTTGTTGCATGTTTCCATCGTTACCGTGGTTACCGCCACCACCACTTGTAACATTCATTCATTGTTACACCACCATCGTCGATTCCACACTTGTAACATTTATTGTTACACTATCAGTGTCACATTGCTACTACTACCTGTAACATTCGTCGTTACAACATCACCATCATCGCCACATCAAAAAGAAATCTCCAATTCTACCACCACCACTGCTGCTACATATTTCCACCACCATCAATGCCATCACTAGTCAAATCGAGCACAATCACCACCATATCTTAACATCTCATTATAATCCATGGCCGACCTCAAGATTTGAAACCACAAAAAACACCACTATCCACTGCTGCGACCACATCCCAAAAACACAAAAACAACCATAACCAAGAAAATTCGCCGAGGTTGCCGCCATCATCACTGCCACATCAATCACTAGATTCACCATCATATCAATCACTAGATCCACTGTCACCATCGTTACCTCAATTCAACTGCCACTATCACACATATACAAGGTCCCATCCACAATTCATTCAAAGCAATGCCATTGTTCCCCATTGCACATAGAGTCGCAGACGAAAGCACATACAAAATAAAAAAAATTGATATGTTCTATAAACATGTTCACATTTCTTGGCTCTTCACAAAAAAGATTAAGAGGCGATGGTGGTAAATATGCCATGGGTAAAGAGGGGTTGGCAACATCAACAAATGGATATCCAATAACGATGAGAATGGATGGTGGTAAAGATTTGGGTGGTATTTCGATGAAGGTGGAGTTTTGGGGTGCATTCATACTTCTTGATTCCTCGGAAAAAGATTAAGGGGAGTACCCTCAATTAAGATTTTGATAGATTTTAAAAGATTATAAATCTAATAAATTTGTTGAATTTGAATAAATGTTCACAAAATTCATAAGAATCCCACGAAAAATTGTAAAATTTTATTAAAATCTCAATTGAAGACACCTGAATTTAGAATAATTTTTAAAATTTATCAAAATCTTAGTTGAGAATGTCCCTGTAAGATGGGGATGATGGTGAAAATGCTATGGGAGGGGAAAGTTCGGCGACTGTGAGAATGGTTAAATTATATGCTCATATTGTATTTAGCATCATATCTTAATTTATGATGTTATAAATATGAGGTTTTATTGATAAGTTTGTATTTGTTAATATTTAAATTAGGCATTAATAATGTATATTAAATTTAAAAACTTTAAATAATTTTCATCAAATTCTAAGTTGAAAATGTCACTACTATGCATATTCATAAAATTGCAAATTCTCTATATGGAAATGAAAAGCATTTTGTTCTCAAAAATATTAATTAAGAAATTAATTGAAAGTACTTGACGATCATTTGTGTTAAACAGTTTATCATCATCCCAAGTTGAAAATTCCACTAGTATGCATATTGTAAAATTGAAATATTTCCTAGTGAGAAGTACTTTATTCTTAATAGTAGTTGTTTATAAATTAATTGTAGGCACTTAAAAATCAATTGTTTTTAACCATTTATCGTCATCTCAACCACCATTTATCAAAAGTTTTGGATTGTGGACTCACTAGCATTGACACATGATATCGTCTTGATGGTGTAATCTAAAATTATACTCATAATTTCAAATTTGACTAAGTATATCACAAATTTTAGGTTGTGAACATCATATAATCATTTAGTAAATGAATTTATTAGATAAAATTATATCTAGATGATCAACGTGGAGGTGACAAGCATCATATATCATCCTAATTATTTTTTTAAGATTATAGAGATTTAGTCCCAACTTTAACCAGGGATTATCCATGATCAGTTCATGATACAGAGAACAAACATTATATGAAAATTCATTGGATTGAAGATTTTTCTGATTTTTTATTGAATGTCCATTTAAATTCTCAATTTTGAATCATTATTGATTCAATGATGATCTAATTGATCATATATAAATATTCAATAATTACAACTCTAGTTCAATAATATAAGAGGTTCAATGATACTAATATCTATATAGTACCAATCATAACACACGTTTTAGAAACTTGTAGGTTCCTCTTTAATTTAGTGAAGACCAAATTACTATAAATATTAAACTTTGTCCCTCCATGTCATATAATATTGACTCTACTAGTGCCTTTAATTAAATTTGCAGAACTTGGTACTATATTGATATTGGTTTCAATCATTCATCCATAGCTTCTTCAGGGAGTCATGATAAGCTCGATATAATAACTTGGATGTGACATATCCCATAATATATTGAAGGACTAATGTTCTTCATTGTCACTTTCGTATCACAAATAAGATCAATCAATAGACTTTTATGTATTTCATTGATTCTATTTCAGAAGGAATATAGTAATATTATTCCGAAATATTGATTTTTTTGAGATTTGTGCTACTTCAAGAGCACAACGAAGTAGTCTTCAAAAAAATTGACATAAAAAATACTGCTTATTCAGGGCAATGATTTAATTCTTCTAGAAAATTGACTTGTGCTCTTCAAGATCAAGTTATTAGCTCAAAGACATGTTAATAGAAATAAAATTATACTTCTTCCGAATTAATAATACAACTCTTCCAGAATATATACAGTCATGTCTTTTTAGGATATCAATTCAATATTTTTCTAAACCAGTGTTCATATAAATTCATATATTTATTTAGGAAGAAATAATAATAATTTATTCTTTAAAAACATTAAGATGTATATGATTTATACATATTATTTTTAAATACTTTTTTAAAGAGTAACAATACAATATTATTTTTAAATACTGTTATGTGTGAAACATTGATTTTTCAAGAGCAATACAAATATAATATTCCTTTTTCAAGCAAAGATATAATATTTTTCTGAAATACTTATTTAAATTATTTCTTTTTCCAAGAATAATATAAATCATAAATTGGTATAATTAAAACAATACAACTTGATAGAATAACTATACCTCTGTGTTATGCAATTCAAAGTTAAAATAAAACTAACATTTTCTTTGTGCTAAAAAGAAGATTTCTTTTGTAAACTCAATTGATTAAAGTTTCATCTCTTTCTTCGAACGATAGATGAATGAATTTTTCTACCAACTTCGTTAGGGATTCGTTAATAGGAAGATTAATAAGTTTTGCTAACTCAACTGATTATAATTTCGTGGTGATAACGTACTATAAACTAGAGAGAAAATACAAGATTTACAATAATAAAGTCAGAATATAGAGATTAAAATATTTCTATTTTCCGCGCTCGTTTATTTTTTTTAAAAATAATATTTAAATTTAAAAATATATAAAATATAATAGGAAAAAAAAAATAGTTTGGTTAGAAACCGTGTTCCCCATTCTCGCTCCAATCACCAGGGGCGCATTGTGGGTGACATGCGCCAGGGACGAAGCTGGAGATTTTGCCTTCCTTAGTAAGTGGCACGCGTATGAGTTTTTAAGGTTGAAATGGCTAACAAACATTTTATTGAGGAATGTGAAATAAAGATTTGGAGTCGCAATTAAATTTGAAATAAAGAAATTTGTACATCTCATGTACAAATAGCAAATTTCGTTGAATTAAAGTTGAGTTAATTTATAACTCTACCTTCCAATATTAATGCCAAAACCCGGCCCGAGTTGAGGTTTAGGATCGGACAAATTCCACCTCTTGACTCAATCCCTAAGAAACGTCAGCAGTCAAGCGGGGTCTACTTCCGTTATTCCAATAATTTATTCATACATACAAGTATACAACGCCTATTCTCTCTCACTATATCTCTCTCACTATCCCTCTAAAACATGGAAGTGACGGTGATATAGAAGAGAACACACTCATCACTTGATTACATGTCAAATTCGGGGGAATACTCCCAGATTTCCTTAACCTCCACCAACTTTAATCTATCCCCTGTACCCCTTAATTTCATTTCCTCTCTATAAAAGCGGCCGCTGTTTACTACTATTATTACTCAAATTTTCCCTTAGCCATGTCCAGGGTGGTAACCAGTGGAAGCCCTGGAGGAATGAGCGGTGCTGGAAATGGTGGAGGAAAAATAAGTCACGAACGTCGAATTCCTCTTCCGAGGCCGCCGGTGACAACATCATCGTCCAGTATTGGACAACCAAGTGACGATGATGTTGATGAGAACGAAGTTCAAAGTGAACTTGTCAATGCTGCCCTTAACTCTATAGCTTCCCTGGAAGACTCTCTTCCAATAAAGTCAGTAATCTCGCTGTGTCGTGTTTTCTTATTTTAATTTCCATGCATCTTAAGGTTTGTTCTATTCATATTTACCAAATGTTTTACAGGAGAGGACTGTCGAATTTCTACAGAGGAAAATCAAAATCATTTGCAAACCTGAGCGGCGAAGAATCAAATTTGAAAATGAAAGACTTGGAGAAACCAGATTTCCAGGTGAACAAGAAAGGAAGACTGATGGTGGCAGAGGCTTTAAGCAGGAAGAATAACAGACCCTCAAGTGATGATCAGTTGATTTGATGATCATGATCCCCTCTTTTTCAATTTTTTTTCTTTCTTTTCTTCTGTTTTCGGCGTGGTACTAAAATAAAACCTTACTTTTTGCTGCATTTAATTTGATCTCTTGACGTAAGATCATTTTTTTTTTTTAAAATCAATTGGTTAATACAACATAAATTCATGATTCTTTATATCAAAGTACAAATATTTGTTCAATTTGGTAATTTCATTAGTTATTGTTCATCAAAGTTTTACCATGAATGGAGTAATTTATTAATATTTTCTACATGGATTAATATGTTAGAGAGTATATAAATCAAGAAAATAATTTAACAATCATATTGATACTGCAGAGAGGGGGCTAAAGGTTGTTTTTAGGGAGTGAAATTAGAAAAACTCAATAATATAACGAACTAAAATATTTAAAGCAAAATATGAAGAAATTGTGCTTGTCGAGTAGATCATCCTCCATTTTATTATGAATTATCATGTGTAAATGATTTAATTTTAAGAAACTAAGACAAACTAATTTATTAGTCTAAAACACATGCAAATTTGGTACAAAAATCATTAATCCGGTGAAAAACCAATACTATTCATTCAGCTTGCGATTATTTATTTATTTTTTTCCTCCTTTTACTAGACTATTGATTATTCCATCAACTCCACCGAATGCCACATATATTACACTTCAAAAAAAATTCTAGAAAAAGTGTTCTACTAATTTGTCTTTATGTGAGCTTATTGTGGACTTTGGTCGAGTGAATGATACAAAAAATCTAGAATAGCTTAATGAAGAGAGAAAAAATCAGGTCCACTTTAAAATTGGACCGTTAAGAGTTGACAAAACTCTTTTATATGATGAACTCGGTTTAAAAAGAATATATTGAAATTCCTTTCAGAACATGAAAATAAAATATAAAAGAGGAAGAATCAGGATTGTTTGATCTTATGTTGACTTTCTTTTCACGTATAAAGTGTACTTCTTCTTCGTGGACTTAGTTCACGACTTGAACTCTGTTGACCTCCAAAATTGGCTCCAACAGATTCTCTAACCTCACCCCCTCGCAACCTGCGCAAGTAGCACCCCGTTAGGAGGCAAAGGCGGCCGGACAAGAAAAGAGTCCGGCAACCGTTTGCACTCCAACGATCAAGTCAACGGCCGGACGGAGATAGATAAATAGAGTGTAATAGTACGGAGATGAGAGTTTGGCTAGAGAGTGTAGAACATACCTTGATTGTGTGAGTTGAATCCGTATATATAGAGAAATGGATGTGAAGCGGGCCAAACGGGTTAGTGGGCCTAAGTCTGAGCCCAATACGAGGTGAGCAAAATAATAGGCGTCTCGGCAAGCGCTTCGGCTAGACTTCTTAGGGCCTCAGCTTCGCCTCGGTTGGCCTTGTCAAAGCCTCGGCTTTGGGGCCCAACACTAATGGGTCTGACTCGGGTTCAATAAAATGATCCAATATGGAGTAATAATTTATAGGCATAACAGTAGCCCCCCAAGTTCAAATCGTATTATTTATATGCGGGTCGGACTTGAAATATAAACTCAGAAATAGTCGAGGTCTTATAGATTGCCTCAGAGAGATACGTAGCTCCAATAAATGAGGGCTTACAAACTGTCTCGAGAATATACCTCGATCTCGAATAGGCGAGGACTTACGAATTGCCTCGAGAAATATGAGTTGTTCCAATAAGTGAGGACTTACGAACCGCCTCAAAAAATGTGAGTCAGAATAAGTGAAGGCTTACAAATTGTCTCGAAAGATATACTGCATATATTTTTTGAAAATTCCAGCAGCATCTCCTCTTAATATGGACTAAACAATCCTGTAATACAATACAATATATCCACAACACATATACCAAATCAATTTGGGGTCCATTTGCCCCTTCAAATGCTCATAAGGTGTAACATATCACATTTCTCCAAGATATGTGCAGAGGGTCTATCATTCATCATAGTAAATCATGTGCTCGCACAGCTCAGTGTATCGGTAGTGCTATAGTAAAGCAAGTAACATGATGTCGACAATAAAATGAAAATAATGATGATACGACATACGTACTGGCTATGATGAAAATAATGTATGACATGGTAGCAGTGATATGTCATTCATGTTTGGAAGCAGTAATGTGATGTGTATAATGTATGACATTGTAGCAGTGATATGTCACTCATACTTGGAAGCAGTAATGTGATGTGTATAATGTATGACATTGTAGCAGTGATATGTCACTCATACTTGGAAGCAGTAATGTGATGCGTATGCTAGCAGTAATATGCAGCCCCCCAAGTCTGAGCCGAATATTTATATACGGGTCGGATTTGAAGTACCATTGTGATAAAGTTGATGTAGAAGCGATGCTTTAAATGTAAGTAGCATAGGCGACAAAGGTGATGCGTTGGATGCAGCAGTAATGCTCTGATTGTAGTAGCAAAGGCGATGTTTTAGATGGAGTAGCAGAGGCGATACTCTGATAGCAGAGACGGTGCTCTGAATGCAATAGCAGAGGCGATGCTCTGGACTGAATATAAGTAGTTGTCCTGATACTGAAGCATATTGATGTATACCAGCCGTTGACTTTTTAAGATCAGCTGAGTGTATGGTTGCTGCTGCGGTCGTAGGTTCAGCTGTCTCTACTGAAGCGCTGACTCATAGGACGACGGATGGGAGATGCTAAAGGTTGTGAAGCTGAAGGTCGGGACACATCTTCAACTAAGGTGCTGAAGCTTCAATGCTTGCTTGAGGAAGGAGCTCATCTGCCACCGATGTGCTGACCCACAGGGGATGACGCGTTGAGAGACGGCTAAAACTTTGTAAAGCTTAGGAGGGAACGCAGTCACCGAGGCGATGACCCACAGGAGACTCCGCGTCAGATGCGTCTAAACTTTGTAAAGCTGAGTGAAGAGCTCATCTACGATCGATGCGGGAGATGGCTGAAGGTCGGTAAAGCTTTTGCAACGCTGCAACCGAGGCGATGACCCGCAGGGGACTCCGCGTCAGGAGAGTTGAAGCTTTGTCAAGCTGTGGATAGCATCTGGTGAGGTGGGGGATAGACATCCCGTGAATAAGTCTCGAACTATCGGAGCCTTAGTGATTTACCTCGGAATGACGAAGACTTAGAGTCAGGCTCGACGATAGTGAGAAGTGAGGAAAATATCTTGCAGAGCCTTGAATAAACATCTGATGAACTGTCAAACTATCGAAGTCTTATAAGCTAGCCTGGGGTAGACGAGGACTTAAAGCGAAGCTCGACGATAGTGAGGTGAGAGATACTCATCTTGCGAAGCCGGGGAACATATGTTTGGTGAAGAGTCGAACTATTGGAGTCTTATAAGCTGGTCTCGAATAGACGAGGGCTTAAAGCTAAGCTCGACGATAGTGAGGCGCGAGGAAAAGACATCTCGCGAAGCCAGGGATGAACATATGGCGAACTGTCGAACTATCGAAGTCTTATAAGCTGGCCTCGAATAGACGAGGGCTTAAAGCTAAGCTCTGCGATAGTGAAGCGAGGAAAAGTCTCGCTGAGCCAGGGATAAGCATCTGGCGAAGTGGGGAATAGACATCCCGCATATAACTGTCGAACTATCGGAGTCTTAGTGGCTTGCCTCAGAATGATGAGGACTTAGAGCCAAGCTCAACGATAGTGAGGCGAGGTATAGTCTCGTTGAGCCAGTGATAAGCATCTGGTGAACTGTCGAACTCTTGGAAACTTATAAGCTGGTCTTGGATAGATGAGGACTTAGAGCTAGGCTCGACGATAATGAGGCGGGGAATAAGCGTCCCGCGAAGCCAAGGACAAACATCTGGCGAAGTGTCGAACGATCGGAGTCTTATAAGCTGGCCTCGGATAAACAAGGACTTAGAGCTAGGCTCGACGATAATGAGGCGGTGAATAAGCATCCCGCGAAGCCAGGGATAAACATCTGGCGAAGTGTCGAACGATCAGAGTCTTATAAGTTGGCCTCGGATAAACGAGGACTTATAGCTAGGCTCAACGATAATGAGGCAGTGAATAAGCATCCCGCGAAGCCAGGGATAAACATCTAGCGAACTGTCAAACGATCGGAGTCTTATAAGCTAGCCTCGGATAGATAAGGACTTAGAGCTAGGCTCGACGATAATGAGGCGGGGAATAAGCGTCCCGCGAAGCCAGGGACAAACATCTGGCGAAGTGTCAAACAATCGGAGTCTTATAAGCTGGCCTCAGATAAACGAGGACTTAGAGCTGGGCTCGACGATAATGAGACGGAGAATAAGCATCCCGCGAAGCCAGGGATAAACATCTGGCGAACTGTTGAACGATCGGAGTCTTATAAGCTGGCCTCGGATAAACGAGGACTTAGAGCTAGGCTCGACGATAATGAGGCGGTGAATAAGCATCCCGCGAAACCAGGGATAAACATCTGGCGAACTGTCGAACTATCGGAGTCTTATAAGCTGACCTCGAATAGACGAGGGCTTAAAGCTAAGCTCGGCGATAATGAAGCAAGGAAAAGTCTCGCTGAGCCAGGGATAAGCATCTGGCGAAGTGGGGAATAGACATCTCGTATATAACTGTCGAACTATCGGAGTCTTATATGCTGGCCTCGGATAAACGAGGACTTAGAGCTAGGCTTGACAATAACGAGGTGAGGAATAAGCATCCCGCGAAGCCAGGGATAAACATCTGGCAAACAACACTAGGAAAGGGTTCTTTTTCAAGGGCAAACACGTCTGGCAATTTACCCCTTCCTTTTTTCAAGGAATGAGGAATCCAAAATGCCGCCTCTTCCTTTATTCAAGGAATGAGAACTCAAAGATATTGCATCTTCCTTTATTCAAGGAATGGGGACTTATAAAATATTGTCTCTTCCTTTATTCAAGGAACAATGACTTATAAAATTTATTTGATAATAACAAATCCACAAGCAAAGGCTCGCGTTCAATAATAAGGAAACCACGAGATCGGCTCGTCTTTATGGTGTGATTAGGCATTTGGTCGAATAATTGTAGTGTACCAATGATCTCTCTTAAGAACTTCTGAGGTAAAGATGGTAGTGGCAACAAAACCCAAATAAATAATAATCTTGATGAGAAAATATGAAGGGTTGCTAGTGATAGCATTGGAGCTGGAAAGGTGTAGGATGTGTAATCACAATTTTTAATTTCCCGGCAACTCGTATTTGTGCCGTACCAAAAATTTATATTCCTTTCTAATCCATCGCAAAAATCACATCATGAATACCTTGATATACAGCTGGGCCTTGGAAGTGCATTGCCATTTTCCATTCAAAATATTACCGAATGAGCAAAATAACGGAAAAGCAGAAGCCAATAATCAAATATGAAGTTCGTTAAAAAATTCTATCAAATGGCCAGAATGCATATATTATAACTCCACGATTTTTTCCCCAAATGTGTTTGAGTTGGGGATTTATGCTCCTGGGCTGAGCGTTTTCAATGCTCAACCACAACCCATGTAAAAACAAGCTCGGGGTCTCAATTCAGTGCTCTTTTATTGGGATGACAGAAGGTTGACTAGGTTGCCATTTAAATAGTAACTTCAACAATTGGGGCCAATAGGTTATCTTTGCTCCAAGCTGAATAATTTGCAATGCAGAACAAGGGACACCCCAAATGGAATTTTAAAAAATCTCGGGTCCAAAAAGAGGAATGGTAGCAGCCCAATTATATTTATAGACATAAAGTGGTAATAAATTGCATTAGCCCAACAATATCTATTCAATGCCAAAAGGACCAAAGCAAAATATAACTCTAGGCCCAACTCTCTTAAACTAATGGGTCTAATTTTTTGGATCCACTTTGTGAATAAGGCCCAACGATGTGAAAGAAACCCAAAGTTAATTGGTTGACCCGTCCCGACAAATAGGCGGGAATGGGCACACCACCCAACCAAAAGCTGTAAAGAAAAAACAAGTCACTTCCATATTCAATGCTTTACATACCTTGTAGTGATCTTTGGAAAAAATTCATGGGCAAGTGAAAGGACGGGTCTAAAGAAGTATTGAATTCACGTTCCAGAAGCTTTTCCTGGGATTTAAATGGCTGAAAATGGTCGTTGCCTGAAGGGCCTTTTACGACGACTACCGTAGATTGCTAGGCAGGAAGTTTGCTTCGACGGTCGCACATTTCCAATTGAACCATTTTACCAAGCAATTTGTATACAACCACCCTTGTCCATTTTTTTTAATAGAAAAATCAAGTTGAATAATGGTAAAGATGGCGGCCAAGAAAAACATAATTGCAGTTATCTTGAAGACTCGCTGGCGTGTTCTTGAGCTTTCACGAGTTTTTTTAGTTCTTCCTCTCCTTTGATTGTTTCTTCACATTTTGTGCTTTATTTCTCCCTTTCAATGGACAGTAGAGAACTTGATGAAATATTGGTTTCAGCTGCCTTCTAAATACCAGAGCTTCCTATAGCCTTTTCATGGTGGGTTTATTTAGCCCTTTTGCCGGAAAGCTCCTTCTTTCAAGGAAATTTTTCACGCTACCTTCCAGTAGCTATTTTCTGTTTTGGTAGTTGTAATCTTCTTCGGAAAAAAAAATGTTGCTGCCTCCTCTCTTTAGGTAGAACACTGATCGAAAATTTTTCAATTTTCGTTGACCTTTTGGTACTTGGTATAATATGGTTAACGTACCGTTTTCCACAAACGATGCCAATCTGTTGACCTCCAAAAATGGCTCCAACAGGTTTTCTAGCCTCGTCCCCTCGCAACCTGTGCAAGTAGCACCCCGTCAGGAGGCAAAGGCGGCCGGACAAGAAAAGAGTCTGGTGGCCGTTTGCACTCCGACGATCAAGTCAACGGCCGGACGGAGATAGATATATAGAGTGCAATAGTATGGAGATGGGAGTTTGGCTAGAGAGTGTAGAACATATCTTGATCGTGTGAGTTGAATTCGTATATATAGAGAAATGGATGTGAAGCGGGCCAAACGGGTTAGTGGGCCTAAGTCTGAGCCCAATATGAGGTGAGCAAAATAATAGGCGCCTCGATAGGCGCTTCGGCTAGACTTCTTAGGGCCTCAGCTTCGCCTCGGTTGGCATTGTCAGAACCTCGGCTTTGGGGCCCAACACTAATGGGCCTGGCTCGAGTCCAATAAAATGACCCAATATGGAATGATAATTTATAGGCATAACAAACTCTTTTTTTATGTGTGCTAAAATAACAATTTGAACAGCTTATAATTTTTACCAAACAAACATATAAAATGTACATGATCTATATGTGATATGCTTTTATTTGGATTATGTTTATAAATTGTTTATAATCATTCAATGTCAGTTTTTATTCATACAACTGAGGGATCTACTAATACTATTCACTTATTCATCACTATTTTTTTTGTATTACATATATAATTTACAAATATTGATAGTTCGGTAGAATTATGATACTTTTATGCTTCGGTATCCTTTCTATAGTACTTTTGATTGGCATTTAATGTTGAGATTGAATAACGATGATATCTTGTAGTTGCTCTATGTAAAATGTAATATTTCAAATTATTGCACATTAAGAGTTAGTAAATCGTATTTGATAAATAGTATTAAGTTGGCACTAAATGCTCGAGTTTGGAAAGTTAAAAATAAATTTTAATCGTGTACAAGATGCATTAAATTATGAATAATGCCTATGATAAGTGTAAACTGCATATTACTTTCATAAGTGAAAATCCTGACTTGGAGGTGAATTAAGCATAAAGGAGGTAAAAAAAGAAAGATAAAAAAAAGACTTAAATTGGACAAAATGATGGAAGCGTTTTATTGCTGGGAAGTTCGACAAGTTAATTGAAAGCTTTGGAGGAGTTTGGGGACTAAAAGCAGATGAAATTATAACTTTGTGGATAACCTTGCACATTCATGGAATATGAAGGACCAAAGTTGAAGAAAATAAAATATGAAGGGCCTATTGAACATGTTTGAAAGTTGGAGGATCAAATTGGATGGACCTAAAAGTGAGGATCAAATATCCAAAGGCCGAAAAAGTGAAACTAGGAGCTACGTGTTGGCATTGTTAAGAAATCAAAGCATAACATTTGGAACAACATGACGAATGTTATACCATTGAAAGATAGTTGAATTTGGAGTTAATGCAAAAAAGGAATGGCAATTCAGAGTTGTGGGTAAAAAATGCGCCATTTAAAATCAGGTTGTCATAGCAAATTGTACTTCCACCCGGGCAGCACATGGGCCTTAGGTAGAGATGTCAATTGGGCCGAGCCGACTCGACTCGTGAGCTGCTCGGGCTCGTCAAATGATGAGCCCGAGCTTGAGCCGAGCGGGGGGTCCCGTCCAACGAGCTCAGTGGCTCGTGGGCCGAGCCAACTCGTCCAAAAATGTGAAAAATATCAGGTTGAATTTGGAGTTAATGCAAAAAAGGAATGGCAATTCAGAGTTGTGGGTAAAAAATGCGCCGTTTAAGATCAGGTTGTCATGGTAAATTGTACTTGCACCCGGGCAGCACATGGGCCTTAGGTAAATTTTACAGGGAGAAAAATCATAACTAAGTGATTTAGTAAACACGAAATCACAACTCAAGTAACCGTTTCGATTGATTTTGATCACAAGTTAAACGTTTTCATCACAAAGATGTGTCTTGTCACTGATTTTCGAATCAATCTGGTGTACTGAAATTAATCGAACAGATCAGCTAACAAATTATAGATTCTTATCGCCGGAGAAGACAATCTAGGTAATAATTCGATTATTTTGGTTACGAATTGAATGTTCAAGTCACAATTGAAGATTTCGATTACAGTTTTTATTTTATTATGATCTAATTGTATTGCATGTTCACCTATAAATTTGAATTACAGGCCACAGAAAAATTTGATTGTAGCAGGAGGAGATTTCAAGTAATGGCTTCTAATGTTGTGGTCACGAATTAAATGCTCTAATCGCGAATTGAAAATCTAATGCAAGGAACATATGATTTGATCATCGTCAGAGAATAGATTCCAAGTAAACGCTTCAAATATTTTTGTCACAAATTGAATGCTCTGGTCACGACTTTATTTTTCTCATCATAGGTTCAATAGAAACTCCGATTGGCACTGGAGAAGATATTGCTGGTAACCACTCCATATATTTTGGTCATAACTTGAATACTTTTTTTTTTTTTGTTAGTTTTCAATCATTTAACCCTAAAAAACACTACACATCATATCCTAAACTCTAAAAATAATACCCACCAACATCACCTCCATCACCGCCACTGTCACCACCATTGATCATCGTTGTTGCCAACCACCACAGCCATTGCCGCCCCCACCTTTCATATTTCGACCCCAAACCCTAAATATATTTTTGTTTCTTCTCTTTGTTGATGTTTGAGATAGAAATGCAACTTTAGAATGTGGGCATGTCGGAGTTTGACCATAGATGTCGCCTTTTTCAATGATGGTGGTGGTGACAACATCATATTTGATTAATCTGTAATGGTGTGTTGATTTACAGAGGTAGTCATGGTATTGGCAGATGTGGTTGTAAGCAGTGATAATGTCAACAATGGTGGTGACAACAACGAAATGACGTAACATAATTTATTACAAGTGTTAAACTTCATGTAATAACGCGAAGATAGTGATAGTAGTGACAATTGTGGTTTAACACAATTTGTTACAAATATCACACTTTATGCAATGACATGATGGAAGCTGTATTACACAATTTGCTATAAGTTTTACCCTTTGTGTAAGGTATTGATATAGTTGCATTGTCATAATACAGCTTGCTACAAGTCTTACATGTATCGACAATGGTGGTGATGAGTATGATGACAGTGACATCGTAGCTCAAAATGTGTTACACATGGAATGTTCTTTGGAAAATTAGCCTGCTCCCATTTTCACTAAAATGTTGGCTCAATAACCCTCCTACGAGGTGAAACATACTGTAGGACACGTGTGCTACAAAAAATAGTTACAAAAAGTAACAAAATATTTATAAAAAAATAATAATAATAAAGTGATCGAAGAAAAACAATATTTTTGTTTTAGAAATGGTTGGATAGGATAGTTTGGGTAGATCGAGTCAAACTATAGTTGGTTATATAGTCGTGTGCTAGTTAGGAATGAAAAATCCCGCCCCACATTGCCAAGTAATTAATTAAATGGGAAGTAAAATGAGAAATTTTTAACTCCACTCCAGTCCCAACTCTTAAAATTTTATACTGTATTAAGATAAGAATGATAATTATTGTTACGATTCACCTCGTTGACATCCCTATCAATAGTAGGCAACCCTAGGGCCCGTTTGGTAGGAATTTTGAGAATTGATTTTTTGACCGTTAGAAGAAGAGTAGGGTCCACATGTGAGGGAAGAAGTAAAAAATTACGGCTTGAATAGTAAAATAACGGTCAAAAAATCAATTTTTTGGAGCAAAAAATCCCTACCAAACGCGGCCATAATTTTAAGGTTAAAAAACTTTAATCTTCAAGGAGATAAAATTGGTCCTTTTCTTTTGCATATTTTCTCCAAAGGCCCTAATAACAAAAATGGCTTCCATCTTCACACCCCGGTGCCCTTCCCAGACATTTTATTTTTGGCCCAAGACCGCTAAACTCACATCCGGTTGCTCCAAAATTCTACGCATGGCAGCGCGAATGGAGTCCTCATCCGTAGCCACCAATGCAGCGGCGGATTCTACCACCGACCACGAGGATTCGGAGAGCTCCGTCGTAGAGACGGTAGTACAGTACGTGGTGCTGCGACGGGACCTAATCGACACATGGCCCCTGGGGAGCGTGGTGACGCAGGGATGCCATGCCTCTGTTGCCGCAATATGGTCCAACAAGGATGATGCTCATACCCTCCTCTACTGTTCACCCTCCAATCTGGATTCTATGCATAAGGTTAGTAATTTATTCCAACTCAAATTTGCCTTTTTTAAATTTCTGCTTTAGATTTTGGATGAGTTGATTCAACTGCTGTGATTCCAGTCTTTGATTAAATTTTCAGAAAAAGAAAAGAAAAAAACTTGTACGGTGGAACGTTCATTCTAAATGTTACTAGTTAGAAATCTGAAAACTGATTAAGTAAAGTAAAATAGTCGATGAGGAAGACAGAGGAAGTATGTATTGGTGGCTGACATGGATTTGTAGGAAATGGACAAATAACCCTATTAGGTTGGGATTGAATAACTGATCATGACTATTTGATTAAAATCTGTTTTTCTTATGAACCTTATTAGTATTAATTTGTTAATTAGCTGCTACCCGTCCAAATTCCAAAGGTAAAATATGGTAACGATATTTTATAAGTGATTAAATCAAATCTCTGATTGAATGAGTGAACGAATTGTTCTTATTAAATGTGGTCTTAATCTTAGTGAAGGCTGTGCATATCTGAATCGATTATTTTTAAATTTAGTTTTAGTTTGTTTTCTATTGACTGGGGGACGTGTGTAATTTACGGTCCACGCACATATGAACACATGTTCTAGTGAGTTTTTTGCCCAAGAACTAAGCACCTATAAGTGCTTATGGTTTATATGGTGGGATCAGATAGTTAATGACGCTAAGTCCCTGATGAATTGCATATGTGTTTCACTAGCAAAGGCACTTTTCACATCCATGTTTTATCCTTCTTTCTTTATTTCCTTTTTTGGTCGGGGATGGAGGTGGGGAGTTATTGGTTGAAGCCTCCGCACTTGATCATTAAGATAGACAGTAAAACCTTTGACTAATCGTGAAACCCTTTAGTGGATTCTATCAGCTTTTCTCCTGAAACAGCTAAAATACTTTTTATTAACTTTTACAATGACAATAAAAACCCACCCTCTAAATGCTACATAATCCTACTTTTCTGAGCCCACGGCCCAAGATTTCCCATGCCCATGACCTCAAAACCCCAACATATGTTTGCAAACATGTGTGACGTAATTGGACAAACAAAAAATAAAATAAAGATGGGCACTTAATCTCTTTTCAATTGATAACTGCTATTCTAACAATGTTAGACCTTCGTTCTGTATCGACATTACAATCTAGGACTTAGCTCATGTCACATGAAGCCTGTGGAAGATTTCTATTATTTTTGTCGACTTAACAATGTTTTCATAAAATCTGGTATATAATCATATGCTACTTTGTACAATTAATGCCAGAAACTGATGGTGTATAATCTGACATATATATTGCATCTGCAAAATATTAACCAAAACAAAGGAGGCATAGTGGTGTTTTACTTGTTAGATACTTCAAACAAGTTGTTTTCATTGGGGTGGATTGAGAATAAAAGAAAATGTAATGGAACATTGGATATAAGCTCTATGTGAGAGCAACGTGATGATATTCTTGTTGGAGTGTCAAGAGTAAAGATGTTTGGACGTTAAATTGAGAGAAAGCATACGAAGGGTTTGGATGGTAACTTCTAGAACCAAAACAGTGAAGGGGTGTGGTTGTGGTTAAAATTGTTTACCAAAGCTGAAACATTATTTTACGTAGGCGTCGTCTTGCATTATGTAATGAAAGACGGTTTAATAATGTCTAGTTGGTATATATCTGTTTACTTTACATGACAGGTGGCTTAATAGCCATCTGCCACACATCTGTTGTAAATTGAGATGGCATTATAGCTGTATACCTTCTATGCATGGACAAGGCCTGATAGCCATCTGTCTTACATTTATACTGTGCAATCGGTGGATAATCTGTCTTGTATTTATCCTATGTAAGCGGTGGATGAGCCTTGTACATTTTGTATTTGAAAAGTGGCAAAGCCACATGTCAGACCATTGTCCTGCATGTTACAGATTGACCATCTGTATGTATAGCAATTACGGTCTGCCCTTTATGCTTTGGACAAATGAAGTCATATTTGTGATACAAAAGATAGCAGAATTTGATTTAATGTGTGATTTGAATGTTTTGGCCAAGTATTATGTTGAAGGAAATTATTAATCCATGTCTTGCATTTGAAAATAATAGAATAGCTATATCAATGAAGAAAGATGTTTACATTGTGAAAATAGAATTTATATGCTCCATTGGATGGATGAATGGGTGGATGTGATATTGTGTTTGCTTGTGCATGAGAAGTAAGCTTTGGCCATTAGTTGGGAGCCTTACCTTGGGCTTGCTTATTAAGTATCCAGGTTGGGCTTAAGTTGCTTATATGACATTATCAGTGGACGTATACAATCAAGGCAAGGAAAAATATAAAAAAATAAATAAGGAGAGATAAGTTGGGTAACTATTTGTGGCATCTTTTTGATGGAACACCGACCTTTTTCTTATCGTTTCTACTCAATCTGTAGTCATGTTTTATCCTGTGTACTCATGTCGTTAGCATTGATTGGGAGCATGTATCAAATTTCTGAATCTAGGATCAATGCAATGTGTTTATTATACATCCCATACCCTCCTAGAAGTCAAGCATCCCATATGAGCACTTTTGGTATGTAACGACCTGTCTGACTTAACTACATCGCAATCTTTCTTTATTATTTTATTTTAATTTTTTTTTTTTGGATAATTACTTCCATTCTGCTGTTTTTAATTCATTGAATTATGTGGGAATTTTGTTTTCTGTTTTTCTAATTCTTTTTTCCTAATACTTCTGTTATCTGATTTGATCAAATAGTAGAAGGAAGATGGAGAGAGTATCAGTGTGCTAATCCCAACTTTCTCCCTTGTTGAGCAGGTTACTCTTGAAGTTAAGGGCGAAGCCCAGATATTGAACTTATCAGAGAAGCTAAAAACTGCCGGCATAGCTCATAAGCTGTGGATTGAACAACCTGAGAACTTTCCCACATGTCTTGCCACGAAACCTTATCCTAAATCCTTCGTGTCGTCATATTTCAAAAAGCTTAAACTCTGTAAGTGATAAAAAGTTCAGGGGCCAATTATGTATTCTATAATTAAATTTTGTGGCATGTTCGGTTCCTCTAGAGGAGATTTCATTGACATATAATCATTGCTCTGACTACGTGCACTTGTTTCATAGAGGAGTATAAGCTCAGTTTGGTCAGAAAATATGTCAAAAACCGTCCAAAACAGACTGCTGGTTTTGTGCTCGCATTGTAAGGAATGCGAAGTATTGGATAATGTCCCAAATTCTAGTATGGTTTTGAGCAGTCTCAGGTCATCGAGTTGAATAACTCCCACTTAATGTTGAACTCAACTTGAGTCAAGAGGAGAGTCTGAAACTACGACTTGATTTGATCGAGCTGCTGAGTATCTGAAAACAGGCTTTAGTAATTACTTCCTGTAATTATGTTGAAGCATTGCAGATGAGAAAATATTAAATGATAATGCGAATAATCGTCTCTCCCTGGAGAGTTGATTATCTTAAAAAAGAAGCAAGCTGCTCTTAAGCTTTAAGCTTTCGCCGTTTGAATTTTGTTATGTTACCACTTCAAATTTGAGCACTAATTTGAGTTTAAAGTAAAACTAAATTCATTGTGCACGTGGGATGTCCATTATGATTTGAGAGTGAGTCGTACAATATTCAATATTCGTATAGGAGATTGATGGTATAACTAAAATCCTTTATACAAAATCATAAAAATAGAAACGTTAAGCCTATTATGACATGTTAGATAGGCTCAAATAGATAGTACCGAAATGATTAAAATAAGTTTAATTTTTATCCATGTTCAATACACAACCTTAGACATGTTGTTTTCACTTGGGCTCCTGTAAGGATATGACAGTTTCAAATGCCCCGGCAAGTGCTTTCACCTTGTTCTTCCTCTGCTCTCGAAGCTTGCTTGCAGTCTCTTCAATTACATCATTCGAAACCAAGGAATCCTTCTTTTCGCTGTCTTCTTGTTTCGACTCCTCACTTTCAGTCTCGGGCTTAACTTCTTCAACTACTACTTTTATTTCTTGTTCCTCAGAATCAGAATCAATAGTTTCACTTTCATCCAAAGCTATCGCTACTTCTTTTTCTTCGACTTCTTCTTTTAAATTATCTTCAAGAATTTCGTCAGTTTGTGTGTGATTGTTTTCATTCACAATGTGTTCTTCTAATTCAATCTTTGGTTCGTCTTCTGGTAATTCTTTACTCTCGACTCCAAGGGAGACCTCTGGCTGTTCTGAAACTGTATACGGATCAATAGTCACAACTTCTTCGACCGTGATTTTCTCGGGTTCATCCTGCTCTGTAATACCTTTAGGCTCCGCATCTTCCGCTACTAAAATCTCAGGTCCCAATTCATGCACTGTCTCTTCATATTCAGCATCAGTAACTGAAGATTCTTGTTCATTTTGTCCTATTTCAACTTGTAATGGATCAGATTTATCAGGGCTAGTGACTTGTTCTTTTGCTATTGAACCACTCTTTGCAGTGTCTTGTTTCTTATTTCTGGGTCTGCCCTTCTTGGTAGTACTCAAAGGTCTCGCAATAAAAGAGCGCTTACCGTCATCCTTTGTTGGCACCTTCAGCAACTTATCTGGAATAGATTTATGCGTACTAGTCATTGGTTTACTCAAAGACGAGGAAGATCGAATAGCAGGACTAGGCGAAACGCGTCTTTTTTGAGTACCAGAAGGGGACGGAGGCTTGTCGAATGATCTTCTTCTTGCAAGATTAGGCTTGTTGGCATTGGCAGTCGAAGCTGGTTTCTTGCCAAGCTGTTTAGAAGCATCAAGACCTGAACTTATTGTAGGTTTGAGATAATTTGGTACATATTTATCTGATGCAGATTTTTCAGGAGAGCTTGGTTTAAAGTTGGGAGTTTTTTTTGGGTATGAAGGGGAACTTCCCCTTTTCTCCTTTCCAAGGGCAGTGTCTCGTGTTCTTGTCGCCATTTGTCAGTTTCTTTATAACCTGCATTAAGAAGCATATTTGCAACATCACATTGGTTTCAAATCTCTCCTCACCCACAATTGATTCAAAAATAAAATCATGATCGAGATAGTGAACCAAAAACAACTACTGACAACTAATAGCACGATCTTCTACGTCGTGTATTTTTCTTTTCTTTTCTTTTTTTTCTTTCACCGTTGTGTTCTAATGATTTTTCCTATAACATTGAGACAAAATGACTCTACCTACACATACTATGGTATTAGAAGAGATATCCCTATTTTTTCTCCAAAAAATAAAACTGATAATAATAAAAAATCAAATGATATGTTTTTGTTATATGGTCTAGAAATTGTTGGTATGCATAGTAACATAGAATTGTTCAATCAAAACTGTTTTTTCTCTGGACCATGAAGGAAAAGACTAAAGAAATGCTGAGGAAAATCAATGACATTGAATTGTTTGACATAATTTTTCATATAAAAAATTCAAAAATGGTACAATTAAAACCTGTATAAATTAACACGAGTCTAATGTAGGATTATGCATCCACCTAACCTTTTTCCTACCATTTACGAATATGAATATGTAAAGAAAATAGCGATAATGAGTTACGATAATGAATTTACAACATGTCTATCGACTCTATATCATTCCAAGTTCATTTCTTATCAATATTAAACATAAACCAAAAGTTTATAGAACAAGAAATTAATTTCTGAAAATCTAGAGAGAGAGAGAGAGAGAGAGAGAGAGAGAACACCTTGTATAAAGAGAAAAGATGAAAGCCTTTTGGAATGAAAGTTGATGAATGAGAAAAACAAAATATTATTAGTAGCCAAATATGGACATATCTATGGTAGATGGTTAAGTTATATGAGCGAAAATCATGCACGGCCCAAGGCACCAATTCCACACTTTGACCATTTCAAACCACACGTACGTCTATGCGTACATCGATTAAGTTATATCATGTTCTCTTAAGGCCCTTTGTTTTTGTAAGATCACATTTGTAAATGCATCCGAACAACTTAAAGGACGAGCTTGTGTTTATATGGATCGAGCCGGCTTGATTTGATTTAGGGCTCATTTGGCATAACTTTTGCTTTTAATTTTACTTTCGCCTCTTGTAGAAGAGTTTTAAAAAAAAAAAAAAATTAAGGTGATTTTTGTTTGAAAACTAATAGAAGAAGTCACATTGAACCAATTTCCTCTAAAAACTCTTTCAACAATCAAAAGCACTTTAACAAAATTAGCCAAACAGATCCAAATGTAACTTTTGGATCTCAAAAACTTATTTTGACTTTTCAAAGATCATGTCAAATATGCCCTTACTATAATTCCTGAAGCCAAATAAGGACTTTGAGATAACATTAGTCTAAATAAATGCTAATGTTTAAAACTTGAGTAGGTAAAAAACTGCATAATTGGGGGTGTAAATTGGAGTACGTGTAATAATTTGATAAAAAAAAGTAAGTATTTTTATTAGTTACATCACCTTTTAATTATATTAAAGTTGTGTTTAATTGCAAATATGAAATTTACATGGATAAAATAAATTTTAGGCAATTAAATTGTCTAGAACTTATTTGCATGAAAATTGTCAATTAAATGTATTTGATTGATTTTATTTTCAATTTAAAAAACGTTATATTTGTCCATTTCTTTTATTGGTGAGTAGATGAAAAAGATAAGGTATATGAGAGAAAGAGAGAGAATTATCTAGAAAATAAAAACATATTCCTCCTAAATAAGATTTTCAGACAAATATTTTTTTTATTTTTTATTTTTACTACAGAACACAAACAATTTTTTTTTACAGAAAATAATAGTAGAGACAAGACGTGCTAATTGATGGAAGGCTGATGAGATTTGATGGAAAAAGTTAGGGACATAAGTATTATAAAAATCAAAGATTGAGGACCTTAAGTGTTACTAAAATGTATTGTGACAAATAAAAATTGTGTTGTGATATAATAAGCCAAAATTTAATTGCATCCTAAACCTAAGACAAGAAAATAATTTCAAATATTACAATTGATCACTACCTATAAGAAACTGATAATCAATTTTAGAGAAATAAAAATTCACTAAAAATTATGACATTTTCTATCTAATAGTAAGTTTACCTTAAACATTTACCTGACATATTGGTCGCGTGAAACTTACAAGTGTACGGGATCGTTGACAAGTAATAGATTTATTGAGTTGGGAGTGTCGTCCAACGGAGAATAAATTCAATTCAAATTTACTAGTTTTGTATGAAATTCAAATTATGTAAAACAAAAGAGAAATTTTGATTTGATTTTATGCTAAATTATCTAAGAAAGCAATAAAAGTTTGATTTTTATCAAATTATAAATGATTATATTGCATTTTGACTTCGTCTATTGTCATTTATTTCAATTATTGATTTGTAATCTAGTTCTGTTTATACATTCTTGACAATCCATAGAACTAATATATTTAACTTTTTTAAGACAAATTAAGTATATCATAACCATGTTCCGAATATATTCCTAGCCCAAATTCTAATAGTTAGAATGCATTAAATTTTATATTATTTATATGATTACACAAGTGATAAATGTTATTATTAACATCTATTGCAAATATATTAATTTTGTCGTGTTCTAAACTTGTTGTGAGTCTTCCAACATCACACCAAGCAACTAATTATTTAATTAGTGGCCAATCAATTAAATAAAGCAATGGATATGCAAATATAATCAAGAAAAGTAAGAATTAAACTAAACTACTAGTCTTGAATTTAAAACAAATAAACAATAGGGTTCATTTCATCCAATAAGTAATAAATAAATAAAGAAGAGGAAGGAAGATCTAGCCTAGCATGATTTTAAATAAATTACAAGAAGAATAATGGGAAAAGTGTCGCTTGGATCATGAAAGAATATAAAAGATGTTGACCTTCAAGTTCAAAGTTAAAATTTTCAATTTCTCGATGTAATTGTCATTTAATTCTTTATAAGGCTTGATCTTTTCTTCCAAAAGTAATGAATTGACCTCTTGTTCTTCATAAATTTGATGATATTATTATGTATGAAGAGACAAGAGAGAGTTCACCAATGTTTCTCCCAAATTCTCTATTTATAAGGGCCGAATTTAGGTCAAGAATTCGTCTTAAAGTTATTACCAATAAGAGTTTGAATCAAAAAAGGAAATTGGCTAGTCAGCAGAAATTTTGGTCCAGGCACATGCATAGGTATAGCTACCGCTCACGCGCAGGCATGTTAACTTGCTCTTGGGTCATGAAATTGATGTCTTGTATGCACACCAAAATGGCCAATGCACGAGCCGATTTTTGTCTTATTGTCTTTGAACAGTTTTTGGTATATTGTTCATAACTTTTTTTGTCGATATCTGATTGAGGTGATTCAAAATGTGTTGGAAAGATAACTCTAAGGACTACAATACTTCCAAAAAATATAATTTTTCTAATTCGAACATTTTCTATCCAAAAAATGGTCTCAAGTTAAGGCTAAAAATATGGAGCATAACTTTTTCGGCTGTAAATTGATTCGTGAGAATTCTTCAGGTATATTTCACTCATTTGACTTTAAATTGCATCCAATTGATCGTATGTGATCTTCAATTATCATTTTATAATCCGAATCAACTATATTGAATTTTATACTTTAATCCTTGAACTTTGGATTTCTTTCGTTTTTGCCCCTTTTTCTTTCCTTTCTTCCAATTCCATCAATTGCCTTGAGTTTTACTTAATAAACAAAATTAACATCTAAGGGGTGTTTGAGCCACATTATTTTGATAATAATGCATTCTTGAATAGTGTATTGATGGAAAATGTTTGATTAAAAAATAAGGAAGTTTTTTTGATTTGCGTGTAATATTATTTTATTGAAAAATGTGTGGTTGAAATGATATCAAATTACTGTTTAAAAATGTATTTTTTTGAAATAATATGCACCTAATGTCTTAAGTCATGAAAATTTATTACAATTGATCTCATTTAACGGGCTAATTAACTAGTTGACCAAACTTAAGGTAGCGAAGGACTTAAGAGTGTGACCACTTGGTCCACATTTCTAGGAATAAAATGGTGAGCGCCATCACCAACATCGAAAAGAAAAGCTACAATAGCATCTACAACATGAAAAATCAATTAGACTTTGAATAGCTTGGAAGAACATTTTACTCAGCTATACCAATTTATAGGTCGTTACTTTTGACGAGCATAAGTGCTTCCCAAAGGGCTTTATGGTCTCAACATCTTATCGGGTAAAACATCCCCACACATTTTTAGAACAAATCAAGCCGATTATGCTCTCATAGTCATATGGAATGATATATCCGTATTCTATTTCAGAGTTCCAACATAAATTAACAAAATTCTATATAGTTTTCATCTATGGATTGTGCTAGCAACTATTTTTATAAGTTGAAGACGAGTTTGTTGGGGAGGATTTTGCACCAAACTTAATACGTTAGGGACTTGTTTGAAATTTTGAATATATTAACGGCATAAATACTTAGCAGGGTTTGGTATTCATCTGCATGCGCTGCCGAGGCGCCGACTATATATATACAAGTCTAAGCCGCTTCACAAAACAAAACTTATTTTCTTCTGTTTTGTTAGAATTAAGGTATGATCCGTATTGTATTTAAAAGAATATTTGAAAATTCTACTTGAAGTCCAGTTGAGAATTCTAGTTGGAGTCTATTTGAAAATTTAAGTAGGAGTTCAACTTATAAGTTGGTAGTAAATTTGAAGAAGTTTTAAAGGAGTTCAAGTTGCAATTAGTTTCTCTTCACGTTTTTGACAATTTATTACTCATATTATGTCCCAAATATTTCATTATTAGTTTTTACCATTGTATTGGTACTTCACTTGTATTAAACTCTTGCATTATATTCCTACTCTATCAAGGATCTTAATATTATATATATGGTGTTAAACACTATTAAATCAGTTCTTACATTATACGCAATAATTTGTAATCCTCTGTTATCGAAAGAAGATGCCGGGGTTAACATGCAACGCCTGCAACAAGGAATTCCAGGACGAGACCGACCAAAAGACCCATTATAAATCCAAATGGCATCGCTACAACCTCAAACGCAAGGTGGGGTTTTTATGCTTTCTTATTCTTTAATTTTTTTGTGGGCACTAGATATTTCATTGGATAATTTTGATATGGGTAGCTTTCAAGAATTACTGAATGATCGGGTTTTACCTCAGGAATTAGACATATACGCGAGTGATAATGATTCTGAAGCTGCAAGGATGAGGTGTGAAGAGAAAAAAAAAAAACAATGCCAATGCAGAGGGGAAAATTAATGGATTTATAATTTGTTATTTGCTACATGTGCATTCATTTGAAATATTTGAATTCTTGGAAACTTGATTTTGTGAAATTACAGAATAGGATAACAATGTTTCTTCCATTTTTTGTCCTTGTTGGGCTATGATGCCATTTGATCCAGTCCAACTGTTAGGCAATGATGAAAAGGCCCAAATTGGATTTATTACTTGGTCCATTAAATATATACCTAGAAGGCCCACTTAACCGAGCCCAATATTCAGCCCACACCATTAGTCGCTCTTGGACCGTTGGATTGACCCGCTGATCAACGGTTGATGATACTTACTATAAATAATACCCTTACTCCCTGTTTGGCCTGTGGATCGTCATTTTCTGTTTTTCCCTTTCTCTCTGCCGTGTGGAACCTTCGAGTCCTCTTGTCTGTGTGACCCTTCCTTCTTCTCTTTGTGAGATTTCTGGTTGATTATCTCTGTGATAATCGTGTTCTTGTGTGATTCTCCTTTGTGTGAGTGATCGACCGAAGGTAGGCAGTTTGATTTCTTGAGTCCAATGAAGTGACCTTGGTGTGTTTGGGTTGTGAGGGTTCGGTTTTAGTCTCGGTGCCTCTGTGATGGTTTATGGGTGTGGTCTGAGCCTTCGATTGAAAGATCTAAGCCTTGATGTTGTGATTTAGGGTTTATGATGTAATTTTCGATCCTATGATTTCATCTATGTTTCTTTTGGATTCAGTGTATAATAGTGGTATCAGAGCTTTAGGCTTTCGGTCGTGAGTCTTCGATTGAAGGTTGAACACTGGAAAATTAATTTCCAGGAGTTCGACCGGAGATCGCGAAACCCTAATTTTTGATTTTGTGTCAACATTGTGGTCTGTGGTGTTGATTCGACTCATGACTGTGGAATGCGAGGGAGTTTCTGTGATTCCTCGATGTGATTTGAAAAAGAATCACAATACTGAGATCCTGTGGCCCTGTTTTGTGCTTGAACCCTAACTGATTGGAGCTACCAGGCCTTGAAACTTGAGGAAACTGAATCTGCAGGGGCACGTTTTGTGCCTTGGTGACCTGCAGTGAATCTATCCTTGCTGCAATAATTCTTTCTGGATTTCTGCTGGTGGTTAAATTGTTTAACCATTTTCGGTTTGCATTTCTTGAACCTCCTATGATCACACACTCACTAAACACTGCCCTTATGCATATATGCCTCTATGTTGATATGTTTAGTTACTGTACATTGTAACCTGTTACATTAGTTTGCAATATCTTGAAATAGTTGCTTGTGATCAATTAAGTTTGGGTGATTCAAATTGAGCCTTGACCTGAGAACTTGATTCTC
>NW_019235575.1:137843-143426 GCF_002742605.1 Olea europaea var. sylvestris
ACTGTTAGCCGACTGTTAACCGACTTAACAGACACGACTTTTAAGAACAGTATGTCTGTTCGGATTTTTGAGGCTTGTCTGAAAGGTGATGACTGTTCGAATGGCCACGAACAAGTCTATAAATAGCCAGCCTTTCTACCAGAAAATTTACACCATTTTCATTGCAAACTTTCTATGCTTTGAATCTCATTTCCCTCTCTCTCGTTCTGATATTGTCTCGAAGTCAAAAACACTTCGTTGAGTTCGTTGGAACTCCTACAGACTGCAGTGCTGCTTCCGTAGGAGACGAAAAATTCGTTCTATCCTGGGAAACGATTGCTGGACGCCTTTAGCACCATTGAAGGCAGCAAATTCGTTTTAAGGACACATCGTGAAGTCGGTGGGCTCGAATTACAATTTCTGATCCTATTGATCAATTCCTGCATTCAGGTAATTCTGTCCGATTGTTTTCGAAGGAGTGAATTCAAACTCTAGAATCAACAAATATTAACCAAATTACAACTACAGAGATGATAAAAGTAAGAACACGATTCTCAATCGAAGATTTGTTATCCTGAATTTCAACCATTGGCTCCTATTTTAACATGCTTGTAGGGGGCCTTATTCGAAGTACAGTAACAGTAGATGACAAGTAAATTCACTCAAAATGGGAGCTTCAATGTTGGAATTTTCTTTTGGTGGCTATCTTGTCTCCATTTCCTTCAATCCTATCAGAGGGGAGTTTGTAGTCGACGGTTCCATTCCTTTGCCTGAACAACATACTTCCTTTCTTTATCTTGATTGTCATCTTCTGTCTTTGCTGATATGCTTAGTAAACTCTTTCTAGAATCTGTTATTTTTATTGCTTTATATCTGATTTTGAATGTACGTTGGAGATTTCCTGGATCTTCATCTATCTTTAGGAATTTTGTGTGTCAATGAGTTTTTGGCACAACTCAATATCACAATTTTGAGTTACTGAATATTTCCTTCAATTTACTAGATATTACATTTTTATCAACATGTGTTCTTTCTTGTGAATCAGGTTGCAGGTGTTCCAGTAGTAACTGAAGCACTTTTTCTTGCCAGACAATCTTCTCTTGCAGAAAAGAAAAAGAAAGTAGATGAAACCCCAATGATGTATAGCTGTGGCCTTTGCAGCGAAGGATACAGAAGTTCCAAAGCTCGTGAGGAAGTGTTGGATCCCTCTTGTTGCTTCATGTGTGATTTAGAACATAATAATTTGGAGAGCTGCATGGTTCACATGCACAAACAGCACGGCTTCTTCATACCAGATGTCGAGTATCTGATGGATCCTCGCGGGCTTCTAACATATATTGGCCTTAAGGTAATCACCTTGCTGCTTGTCAAAACGAAGTTTTTGAGATAAAGTATCTTCATTTTTATTCAATCTGTTTGTGTATGTTTTTTTAACATACTATTTTCCTGTCTAATTTTTCAGGTCAAGAGGGATTTTATGTGTCTGTATTGTAACGACAGATGTCATTCTTTCGGTAGCTTAGAGGCAGTTCGGAAGCATATGGAGGCAAAAAGTCATTGCAAAGTGCATTATGGGGATGGTAGTGAAGATGAAGAAGCAGAATTGGAGGAATTTTATTATTACAGTAGCAGGTTTTTCTGCTTCTTTGATCACAGTTTAATATAAAAACAACTAAATTATTATGGTTGCTAGTGAAAGTAACCTGGAGAGTTATTTTTGGATATAGCTATGTGGATGCAGATGGGAAGCAGCTTATTGCAGTCGATGATACGAGCAACACCATTGAACTTGGTCGTGGCGGCTCTGAGCTCGTTATAACCAGAAGAAATGATGGCAAAACATGAACCAAAATACTTGGATCAAGGGAGTTTTTAAGATACTACCGTCAGAACCCGCGTCCAACACCTGAAAATGACGCTGCAATCACCGCTGCACTAAACTCAAGTTACATAAATATATGGAGCACTTGAGCATCCATCTTCATAGGACCCCTTCCTCTTCTCTTTTCCAACAAAAATGTTTTCCTACTTCAGGATTAGGAGCATGGATCTGGCAACTGAAAAGTCAAGACCAAATGTGGTTAGATTGGAAGTAATGAAGGCAATGAATAAATATGGGGTCGAGGCTATGCGTTCTAAGATTGGTATGAAGAGTAACGTTATCCGCAACCTCCCCAAGAATAGACCATATTAGTCTTGTCAGCAACTTTTGGTATTTGAATTTGTATTTTATTTATTTTTTTATTTTTTGTGTGGCCATCTTTAGTTTTTGATAGTGGATAAGTTTTAAAAATTACTGAGATAAAATTTTTGATATTAAGGATCTGCATATTTCTGCACTCACTCCATCAACTTATCAGTTGTTTCTGAACTTCGTTGATTAGGCTAATTGGGACTGTTTGATAACACACAACTTGATGCATTTAGCTGAGATCTGCATTTTGATACACCAAAAGGAATCTATGCTTTCTTCCATATTTCCATGCCAAGTTGCTTCTGTTGTGTCATTGAATTGCTCTTTGATGAATGCTTAAACTTCGTGTTGGGCATCAAGAGCGTAAACCATATCAGTAGTAACTAAATTTTCAGTTTGTGTTAATTAGGCAACTGTATTTCAAATTCGTTCGATTCCGTCAACAGAAATTGACGACGTGACAATTAATAAATGATTGTTATCACAAGTAACTATTAGTTGCTAACATCGAATAATTATAACTTTAGTGAAATAAATGACAAACATCATTTTGGCAATGTCATGTAATCGATTCCTGTCGGTCCAACTTAATGAAATAAATGATGAGCTTTGTTCAGTACATTGAGGCCACTAACTTTGCAATGGCTTAACATCATTTAAGCAAGCAAAATCAAGCACAAATTTACAAAAAGAGACGCGAAAAGTTTGAGGTCCCAAAATTCCCACTTGTGATGGAATATGGTGTGCCAAGCATATATGCTCTATTATAGCCAAAAGAATCACTAGTATGCAATCAACACTAGAATTATCATAAAAGTTACATATGCCTCGTGCAATCAATAGAGCAAGATTAATGGATAAAATGAATAAAAACGAAAATGTTTGGTTAAGCTCAAAAGTAACTAATTTACGAAACATGTTTGAAGTTTTCTAAAATTTAAATAATTTTCGATTCTCTGTACAATTTAGAATGTGTTTGATGTAAACCTTTTGAGAATAATTTTTGTATGATTTTTTGGAGAATGTTGGTTAAAAAATATGGAAAAGTTATGAATACACGTGCAAAATTATTCTATTAAAATTTTAAAGTATTTTTACAAAATAAACAAGCTGCACTGCACAACTCCTATTTTCAAGTTCGACATGGATGCAAGGCAAAGATTATGTACATCAATATCAGACTGCGTGTGCAAGCGCGTATACACAATAAATAATACATGAACGTGTCCAGGTGTGTGCTTAGACAACATGCGCTCGTAAAAGAAATTGGATCAAATACATGATTTCTATGACAATCTCTTTGAATAACAATATAAGTTTCTATGATACATCTAAAACCGAGCAGTCTCCCAACAAAATATTCAGTCACAAAAACAAATGATTATTGAACAGCAAGCCAACAGATCAAATCCTTCTCCAGAAATGCAGAAAACAAGGGAGAGAAAACGGGAACAGATAGTAAAAAGGAAATAAATCTGAGCAGATAATGCTTATTTAAGAACTGTATACAATTTTACACATTATTAGCAGCACTAACATACCCCGCCGGCACTTTTCCTTCACCTAATATTGTTAAAAGCTTTCCTGCCATCCCGCAGCTACAGTCTACTCTATTCTGTCACAAATAATATGTAAAATTGCCATAAGTGATAAGATACAAACAACAGTTTCAAGGCTACAAATATGTATTAGATTGTAAACCGTGACTTATGAAGTTGAAAAGGTGATGCCTACAATCTGATTATATATTATAAACCAGTTATTATAACCAAGAAGCCATTTAAGGTAAATAATTCAGCAACTGGGAGAATGGAAGGTATCCTGGACATGGCCTACCTTAATTGTCATAGAAGCAGGAACGGAGCCTTCGAGAACTGCAATGCAAAAAATACAGCAAGTGGATATCAAAAAGAAAATGCAAGGGACTGCAATAATCGAAATAGTAAAAATTAATGATTTACTTAAACAATCAAATACTCTGTTGATTCTGCCCATAAATCAACCTCGTGTCAATACAAAAAATTATGTTTTTTGAAACATTTAGGTAATTTGCAACTTCAGCAAAGAACTCAGCTAAGTGTGAAATTTGAATGAGATTAATTCTATTTATCTCAAATTCAAAATTAGTAACACAAAATCGGAGCCAGATAAGACAGCCAAGTCACTTTAATCTGTTCTTGGGGAGAGTTTTTCAAGTTAGAAATCCTTGTCTTTAGTCAAACAAGATCTTGAAAATATGACAATCACCAAGATCACAGGAATATTTTCATATTTTTAACATTTTTATCAATTGTGTTAATGACTCTATCAAGCAAAAAAGCATTACAATTTTCTAATCGAAATACACAAAAATATAAACATAATGAAGAAGATCCAACCTTTTTGTGACTTCATAGCAGGCAAAAATAGAAACAAACTTTAACATGTACAACAGCAAAGAATATTTCGCTCAAATACTAACCGCATTCTTGCTGCCTGTAATTTTAAGACGTTGATGGTATGTATGTGTGTGCATATACAAAGTTAGACCTGTTTTAAGATCTAAGTGCAACAGGAAAATCTTGACAATATAATTTCTGTTTTACCAATCAATTACAAGATCAATTCAGTATTTGCGAATGAAGAGAAGATAGGTGATATTGTATCATATATAAGGATATGTTGCCAGCCCTCAGAACCTCCAATTTTGGGATATTAGTAAAAGCTTATGACTTTTAACATGTACATCAACCCAGAAATATTTCACTCAAATACAAGTCCCTGCCCTGCTGCGTCCAGGTTTGGAATGTTGATGTTCTTATGTCATATATAAACACACTACTACATCTAAGAGTAATTGCCGACTCAAGGATTTATATCTCAAATGCCATTTAAGGAGAGAGACACATAAATAGATGTGTTTTCAGATCCCAGTGCTACAGGACAATCTAGAGAATATAATATCTATGTTATATGTCAATTGCTATATCATTTCGGTATATAGTAAAAAACAAAAACAAAATTATCTATGGCAATATTATATCATATGTATAAGGATACATCACTAGCCCCAAAACCAACAATGTTGAGATATTATTAAAAGCCTGTAGTTATCTTTGTTTGATTTTATAGTGTGGTTATTTATATAAGTTGAGAATCTAAATCGCATTTTCATTTCTTGGGTGGTACTATAATCCATATAGATACAGTGAATGAAGAAAATCACATCAAAAAATTACAAATCATGAATCTACAAGAATAATTGAACAATGCATCACCAGTGAAAGGAAACCTAAGTTGCATGCACACAGTAACTCACCTGTGATGACCAGGTGTCTGCCTTGAGAATTCACTTGCACTCACAAACTCATCATCATTCTCGTCTGCTCTATACTCTGCATGTTCTACAGATGATACAGAACCCTCTTCAG
>NW_019235575.1:146892-153340 GCF_002742605.1 Olea europaea var. sylvestris
TTGAAGTCATGCTTCGAGCCCATGATCACAATTCCTCAAAAAGATTAAAGCTAGAATAATAATTCAAGTGGAAATTACATATTCTAATAGATTAAAAATCTCCATTTCGTAAATAAAGTGCAATGTTTAATATTTCACAAATCAGAATTTTTTTAATTAATTTATATATTTAAAAATTAATTAAGCAATTTCAAACCCTAATTATATCAATCTCAATTCCATCTCTCTCTCTCTCTCTCTCTCTCTCTACCAATAATTTCTCCCCAATCTCGCCGAAAGACAAGAAAGTGCCACCGGAGGACCTCCGTGAGCGGCACTATGATGCCCTCGTGACGACTTTGTTGTAGCCTCTGTCGTTCATAGCTGCCTCAAATGGCAACACTAAGGCTACTGTGAACTCGTCATCGCTAGAAGGCTATTACGAACTCATCGTCCCTAGGAGCCACTATCGGAAATCACCACCAATGAGATCGTTGCACGATCTGATGTTTTGTTGTCGCACGATGTGGCGGGTCTGCTGTGTGCTCTTCCTTGAGAGACAATGCGACGATAGTGCCATTTGTTGTAGTTCTGCAGTGTCGTGGGCTGTGGGAGTGGTGGTTTGACGTTGTTGCCGTGTTGACTATTGTGTAAGGTGCGGTGGTTGGATCTGCTGTTGTGAAAGGGTGCAGTGGTATTGGCGACCTGATGGTGGCTCTGGCAATTTGTGGTGCTAAGTTGGTGTCTTTGGTGGCGACGATCGTGGTGGCTTCTGGTGGTGACGGTGGAGCCGATGATAGTTTTGTATTGTTTTGCAGTGGTTTTGCATTGGTTTATAACAGTGGTTGTTGTGGTCATGGTGGTGGATTGTGGTAATTGTGGTGGTCATGGCGGTTTGGTTGATTTTGTGACAAATAATTGGACCCGTGACCTGAAATTTGCGATTGTGAGTCCCAATTGTAACTCATAATTTGGGAGTCACAGTTGATCGTAGCAGTTTTGGTGGTCAAGGTGATGGTCGTGCCGATTTGGTTGATTTGTGACTCATAGTTGGATACGTGACTTGAAAATTGTGACAGTGAATCGTAAGTGTTGGTGGTGGTCACAAATTATTTGGTTGACTGTGATCATTAAATTGGTTGATCTGTAACCAATAAATAATATGTGACTAATGAAAAAGATAAATTGTGACCGAAAAATAATGTGTGACCAATCAAAAAGATAAATTATAACCGAAAAATAATGTGTGGCCTAAAAAATTGTTAATTTGTGACAATAATTTGATAATTTGTGATTGTATAATAAGTCGTGACTTGTAATATTTGTGATTCGTGACCAATAAATAAATCGTGACTTATAAATTTTTAGATTTGTGACCGATGAACAAACTGTGACCTATAAAATTTTTGAACTGTAATCGTAAAATAAATTGTAACATAAAATTTCTGATTTGTGACAAAAAATAATAATTGACGAATTAAATCGTTAATTTGTGATCAAATTATATAAATCTATGATTTAAATATATTTAATTACTAAAATAAATAAATAAATTATACACTCGTGATAGCTCTAGAGATGGATTTTCTTCATTTATTCTGCTCAATAGATTAACAGCCATCACAATCACTCGAATGAACACCGAAATGAACATCTTTAAGTTGGAGAAGATGCTCGCCAATTTTCCTTCTTATTTTTCAGAGAATATGTCGTTTTGATATGGCCAGACAATTTGCATTCGAATTTTTTTGTACACTATTTATTAAAGTGGTAGACCTTGCCAAGGCATATGTGTTTGTTTCCTCTATTCTTGATGATTGCACTGTTGGCAATGTCAAAAGGGCTCTGAGAGAGACGGTCGCCATTGAGTGAAGTAGATATCATGAATGCGAAGTATAAGATATCGTAACATGAAACGAGAGCAACCAGTCCTGCTTGCCAGTTGCTAGCTACTTCAGGCTGCAACATTAACTATATTTTGAGATATTGCATGGCCAAATCTTCGCACTTTTACCTCTTATATTTGTACGATCATTTAGTGACCTTAGGTAGTGATCTGGACTATTTTTCTCTTGAGGAAGAAGTAAATGATCTATTTTCACTGCATTTGCTCCTAGTAGTCTTTTTATTTTTTTGTAAATATATAGTAGCATCTCGTGTGTTTCCTTTAATTAAATAGTGAAAAAGAAGAAAAAGCTTCAACAACATGCTTCCAATGGTATACACATTTTATCACTTTGTGTCATGCCCTCACTCAAAAAACGCATATATTCATTTTAGTATAACGTATCAAATAAACTCTCATTATTCAATTCGAAGGACAAAAGAAAAGGGTCCATAGACAAGCATCCACTGATGTACATATCAAGTGATGCGGTCCTTGGCATATATTCCTTATGGCCCCCCATTGGACCTTCTCCTACAAGATTGAGACAAAAATAAAAACCTTAGATTTAAATGGAAGAGGACAGAGTCCTAAAAGAATATGACAATTCCTATTCATATGGCCTCCAATTAGATATAAACCAATGCTTTTTACGAAGTGCGCTCTCCCTAACACATACACACACTACATCCATTAACATGGCTACACATGCTAGGTTTCAAAAAAGTTGATGGCCAAATTCCCCTTTCAATTTGTCTTTGGTTTAATCATAAATAGGAGTAGAACACTCAAATTTGAATTTGTTCATAAGAGAAAATACAATTCGATTTGGATTCCATGTGTTCATATTCTTCAAACCCGTTTTCAAATTGACTAAAAAAAAATTATTTTCTTTCTATCTTTGACTAAATTGTAGGAATTGAGTAATAGCCAATCTTAGCCTATGTTTGGCAACAAAAGTTAAGGGCCTGTTTGGGAGTGATTTTGAGAATTGATTTTTTGATCGTTAGGAAAAAAGTAGGATCCACCTGTGAGAGAAGAAGTCAAATATGACGGCTGGAATAGTGAAATAACGGTCAAAAAATCAATTTTTTGGATGAAAAAATCGGGCCCAAACATGCTCTAAATCACTCTTTATCTATATATTTTGTGGAATATAAAAATACTGCACAGTTGTTCATCACAAGTGTTTATATGTTTATAACATAGTTGTTTATAAACATAAAACAGAAATTGTTCCACTTTTAGAAAACCTCTATAGCTTGCGTGATGTCTTAATTATTTTGAGACCGTATGATACTGTAATTGTTGATTAATTGGTGATTCTTTGGGTAAATGTGAGGAAAAATTAGTGATTTTTTCATGTTTGATAGAGATGACTGAATGACAAAGACAGAACAGAATTTTAAAATATTACTTTGATACATGGTTGAAAATTTATGAACATTATCTTTAATAATTAATACTCGATAAAAAGGAATAAAACTGAATTTTTAGCCCATTTTCATTCTCTAATTTTCATTTTGATTTTTTAAAATTATTATTAATTTTATTTATTTTATTTTGCTATGCTTGAAAAAGTTTCATATTGAAGAGAAAAGCAGTCACATATTCACATGTTATGGTATCGAGGTGGAGGCTGAAGTCACATGTTAAATCATCAAAAGTGAATCAAAGTTCACTATCAAAAAAGAGAGAGCCCATGCCTCTCATGAAGAGATCTTGTCTTGTGAAAAATTGAACTTTTGTGCTAACCTCCGAAGATATAGTCCATCAAGTTGGTCGAGGAAGAATCCGAAAAGTATGATTTTAATTTTTTCATGAACTATAATTCACGATCATTGATAATTTAAATAACGAAAAAGAAAAAATTAGCATCATGTTTCCTAATCAACGTCTAACTAATATTATTCCTATTAATGTCAAGTTAAGGAGAAAAACTTCAGTGGGGCGGTTGCACCACGTGGCGACTGTCCTATCAGGGTGTGCCACCTCGGCATTGGGCGGAGGCACCATCCACCAAAGATTTAGTCCAGGCTAAGTAACACAAAATGTTAAGATTACTTGCGCATAAATTGCAAGGATTGAGATTTAGACATGCATTCGGGTTCTTCTCATTTCACGGCTTCCTTCCACAATCTATTCTAAAGACGACTATTTAGCTTATGCTCTCATTCCATTCTCATTACTTTTTTTTTTCTCCCCATTAGGTATTCTAAAACTCTCTTGCTCGAGTGATTTATGTCAATGCCATTACATCCTCTTCTACTTCACAAAATTTGGTAGCTCAAATTCTCCGATATTTGAAATTACATACTCCCATTGATATCTTTTTTGTGGTATAATATTCAAAGATTTTGACTATTATTAAATTTTGCCCAACTCCCCTTTCTAATCTTATCATTCCCATCTCAAATAAATCAAAGTAAAAGTCGTGCACAACACAAATTCAAAAGTTTTAGGGGTCTTTTATGTGGCAATTATTTTAGTTCATTCATTGTTTGATCTTTCGTTACCAACCATCAATTTTGTTCCCTTTACAGGAAGATACCTTACGAGTACACCTTTATCAAGCAAGTGTTCATTGAGATGCTCTTCCAATTTTTATTGGTCCATCTTTTTATAAGAAATTATTGACTATTCGAATTTGTAATTATAAAGTTGGATCATTTTTGTAGTAATATAACCAATAATATTTGACTGTACCAAAAGAATTTGTTCTACGGTTTCGTGTAATTCTTGCTCGAAGTTAGTATTCAAGTCTTTCATTACTTCTACACGATGTACATGGTGGGAAAATTCATGTGATTTTTGATGCCCAAGTTAGTTTAGGAAAATATATAAAATAAGGTAATTGTATAGTAAAAGATGATCTATAGTTGCTTGAGCTCAACCTTCTTGTTGAATACATGTTTGTTTCTGATAAAAAAAAAAAAAAAAAAAGGTTGAACCCCAGTCTTGAAAGCCCCCACCGTCCCACCCCTAGAGTTTTGTGAGGGAGATAAATCGTCGGATGTGTCACAATAGACCAGGGAACAATAGCTGTCTGTACACTGCGTCTATAAGGAGTCCAATTTCATGTCTCAGGATTCGAACCCCTACACTGCCGCCGCCAGCAAGGCGTGAGATAACCTCACTCCTATCCTTTGCACCACTAAACTATACCCCGAGAGGCAAATACATGTTTGTTTCTCATTTTATAAGTTGGTCACCTCAGTGTTGTTTAGATCAAAATTTTCCATAAAAAAATTGGTTAGATCTATCCATTCCCCATTTATAAAGTAGTGGAACATATGCGGACAAATTAGCAAGTTTCAATATAGGTTGTCCATCGATGATTATCGACAACAAGATGCTATTAAATTGGTCCGTATGTGATTTCTAGAGCTATTCCTAAAAATGCAATGATTTTGGGATCAATTTGAGAAAGAAATAATGAATGTAAGAAGACTTGTGGTGCTTTGAAGCAATGAATTGTTAAGAGACTTGCCGTGTTGGGAGAATAGAATTGAACTTCAAGAAAAATATATATTTCAAAAGGTCGACTTCATCTTGCCAATCACTAAATTGAGTTTTTATAATGAGGTTAATTATTTGTCAACTCAAAATAAATTTATTTCAACGAGGTTAATTCTAATTATTAATTTACAATACTCGACTCATTAAAATTTTCTATTTTTTTTTTAATTATCGAAGGGAAAAAATATGTCCATAATTTTTATACATTGTGAAAGGCAATATCTCGTCAGCAATCCTTTTGTTTATTTTTAAAATTGTTTCAATATTACCGAAAATAAAGTCTCAACGAAATCTATTTATTTATTTATTTTACATTTTTCCCATGGTCTGGTTTATGTCAATAATTCTCTCTATCCTTTTGCACTTTTAATTTTTAATAGCATCAACCAATGCAGAACATCAATAAAATTATAATTTTATTTATTTATTTATCAATGAATATGATGAATTTTGCAACAACACTTCAATAACGTATTAAAATTTAATGTTAAATCTGCGGAAAATTATCTTTTTGGTTTTAGAAAAAATCCCACTCTTCCTAATTATTTACATTCTTTTTTCCACCAAATTGAATTGATTGATCGTTGATATATGAAAAATATGTTAAATAAGAGATAACGTTTCCATGTAATCAGTGTCTTAGACCTTGTTTGAGCCACATTATTGGAATGAAAATTCATTTTTTAAATAGTATATTGGTGGAAAATGTGTGGTTAAAAAAAAAGAAGATATTTTAAATTTGCGTGTAATATTATTTTATTAAATAATATATAGTTAAAATGATATCAAATCACTATTGAAAAATATATATTTTTCCAATAATGTGGCTCAAACAAGGCCTTAATGTGTAACTGAAATTGATAAAAGTGTTTAAAATACCCTTGCTCATCCACTTTTTTCCATTTAAATATTTTTTTGTTACCTTCACATTCTCACATATTTTTCTTACACGGAATTGAAGAATTAAGTATTGGACTAAAAAAAATTTATATTTAATTAAATTTTGAAAAAATATTTTTTAATCTTTCAAGTACGATAAAGTTTTCTTAATACCAATAATTTAAG
>NW_019235576.1:0-2212 GCF_002742605.1 Olea europaea var. sylvestris
ATTCCGATAAAGTCGAGAAAACTGACGAAATTGCTCCCGGCGCCATTTTTGTTTTCGATCAACCAGTCAAATTTTGGCCAATTTCGACACAGTAGCGAAAAATGACGAAATTCACCCGGCGCAGTTTTTGTTCCCGATCAGCTGTAAAATTTGAGCCCATTCCGACACGGTCGCGAAAAATGACGAAATTGCCCCCGGCGCGATTTTTGCTTTCGATCAACCTGTCAAATTTTAGCCCATTCCGACACAGTCTCGAAAAATAATGAAATTGCCCTCGGGACGATTTTTGTTTCCGATCAACTAGTCAAATTTTAGCCCATTCCGACATCGTCGCGAAAAATGACGAAATTGTCCCCGGCGCGAATTTTGTTTCTGTTCATCTAGTCAAATTTTAGCCCATTCCGACACCGTAGCGAAAAATTACAAAATTGCCCCCGGCATCGATTTTTGTTTTCGATCAACCTGTCAAATTTTAGCCAATTCCGGCACAGTTGCGAAAAATGACGAAATTACCCCCGGCGCGATTTTTGTTCCCGATCAACCTGTCAAATTTGAGCCCATTCCGACACAGTCGCGAAACATGACGAAATTGCCCCCGACGCGATTTTTTTTCCGATCAACCAGTCAAATTTTAACCCATTCCGACACAGTCGCGAAAAATGATTAAATTGCCCCCGGCGCGATTTTTATTTTTCATCAACCAGCCAAATTTAAGCCCACTCCGACATAGCCGAGAAAAATGACGAAATTGCCCCCGGCGCGGTTTTTGTTTCCGATCATCCAGTCAGATTTTAGCCCATTCTGACAAAGTCGCGAAAAATGATTAAATTGCCCCCGGCGCGATTTTTGTTTCCGATCAACCTGTCAAATTTTAGCCAATTCCGACACAGTCGCTAAAAATGACGAAATTAGCCACGGCGCGGTTTTTGTTCCCAATAAACCTGTCAAATTTGAGCCCATTCCGACACAATAGCGAAAAATGACGAAATTGCCCCCGACGCGGTTTTTGTTTACGATCAGCTTGTCAAATTTTAGCCCATTCCAACACAGTCGCGAAAAATGACCAAATTGCCATTGACTCGATTTTTGGTTCCTATCAACCAGTCAAATTTTACCCCATTCCGACACAGTCGAGAAAAATGACGAATTTGCCCCCGGCGCGATTTTTATTTCCGATCAACCTGTCAAATTTCAGCCCATTCCGACAGTCGTGAAAACTGACGAAATTACCCTCGGCGCGATTTTGTTCACGATCAACCTGTCAAATTTGAGCCCAATCCGACTCCATCGCGAAAAATGACGAAATTGCCCCCGGCGTGATTTTTGTTTCCGATCAACCAGTCAACTTTTAACCCATTCCGACACAGTCGTGAAAAATGATTAAATTGCCCCCGGCTCGATTTTTATTTCTGATCAACCTGCCAAATTTAAGCCCACTCCGACACAGTCGAGAAAAATGACGAAATAGCCCCCGGCGCGATTTTTGTTTCCGTTCATCTAGTCAAATTTTAGCCCATTCCGACACCATCTCGAAAAATTACAAAATTGCCCCCGGCATCGATTTTTGTTTCCGATCAACCTGTCAAATTTTAGCCAATTCCGGCACAGTTGCAAAAAATGACAAAATTACCCCCGGCGCGATTTTTGTTCCCGACCAACCTGTCAAATTTTAGCCCATTCCGACACAATCGCGAAAAATGACGAAATTGCCCCTGTCGCGGTTTTTGTTTCCGATCAACCAGTCAAATTTTAGCCCATTCCGACACAGTTGAGAAAAATGACGAAATTGCCCCCGGCGTGATTTTTGTTTCCGATCAACCTATCAAATTTTAGCAAATTCCGACACAGTTGCGAAAAATGATGAAATTACCCTCGGCGCGATTTTTGTTCCCGATCAACCTGTCAAATTTGAGCCCATTCCGACTCCGTCGCGAAAAATGAAGAAATTGCCCCTGGCGCGACTTTTGTTTCCGATCAACCTGTCAAATTCTAGCCCATTCGGACGCAGCCGCGAAAAATGACGAAATTGCCTCCGGCACGATTTTTTATTTCCGATCAACCAATCAAATTTTAGCCCATTCCGACATAGTTGCAAAAAATGACGAAATTGCCCCTGGCGCGATTTTTGATTCCGATCAACCTATCAAATTTTGGCAAATTCCGACACAGTTGCGAAAAATGACGAAATTACCCTCGGTGCGATTTTTGTTCC
>NW_019235577.1:0-2212 GCF_002742605.1 Olea europaea var. sylvestris
ATGTCTGGTATTAATTTAAATTAAATTTTAATTTAAATCAAAAATCAAATAATCAATATTAGCCACATATTTCATGGGCCCACAACTTTCAATCACACATTTTAAAAATTTCTATCAAAATCTAAATAAAAATCTAATTTTAATCCCATTACAAAAAGTAATAAAACTAAGAAGAAGAAAAAAGGGGAGAAAACACGCATGCAAAGAACAAACCCACAAAGATTTCATCATTGCTTAGGCTTTTAAGAACGACAACTCTATTATCATACAAAAAGAAGGTTACCAACTTAGAAAAAATACATCTAACAGAGTTTGTTACTTTATTTCCACATGTTGTCTATTTTATATACTAATTGTAGACTAACACGTGATTAAACACAAAAGATTGATACGTCACCGGCCCCAACTTATTTTGAATCGATGGAAGGTTTATTGAAATGTTATGCTATGAAATCTTTTATTATGAACAATTTAAAAATGTAGTTGTTGGGATGAACTGAAAAGTATGGAAGTGATTTTGAGAATTGATTTTTTGATCGTTAGGAGAAAAGTGGAGTCCACTTGTGAGAGAAGAAGTCAAATATGACGACTGAAATTGTAAAATAACAGTCAAAAAATCAATTTTTGGTGGGGGGAATCACTTTCAAACAAGCTGTAAATAAATCATTTGTAATAGATTAAAATATCATAAAATTAAAATTAATTAATTTTAAATACAGTCACACATTTTTACGTGTTTAGTTTTATATAGTTCGAAAGTAGAATCCAATCAAATTTAGTGTGCAAATTCATGCATTTTCAATTGTGCTGAAGAACAAATACAGGTGTAAATTAGTTGAATGCAAGACAAACAATCCTTAATGTATTTTCTCGTGAAAATTTAATCACGTTTAAGGAAATTCGTTGTCAATTAAAAAATTTGAAATAATTAATTATATTCACCTAATTATTGTCCTTTATTTACTGTAATAATTTGAAAATCCATATTTTACATTGGTTACCTTTCTGACAATTTTAGAGTTAATGGTGACTATTATTATCTTCTACGTACAGTGAAGTTGCAAAGTATATACTAAATGAGACTTTTCTTATCGTATTTTTTTTTTTTTAATTTCATTTTATGTCGGAGGTCAGTTTGTACCTTCCCTTACTGACAATTTTTAACTTTTTCATATTGATGAGAATTTCAGTTCAATAATGCAGAAGAACTTAATTGATATCGAGTCATGCTCGGATAAATCTAAATTTTGCTATTAGAAAGGTAATTTTGAAAAATATAAGGGACAAATAGGTAAATTAAAATTAAGTCAAACTTACTTTTAAATTCAACTAAACATGTCAGATCTTCACATGCTAATCGTGTTCAGTCCATCTAGTTTAACAATGGAAGAATCAAACTTACTTTTAAATTCAACTAAACATGTCAGGTCTTCACATGTCATACGTGTTTAGTCCTATCTAATTTAACGTTAGGAGAATTTGTCCAAATTTATTAGTATGCAAACTTCATGCATTTTCTGTTATAGTTGGGAAAAAGGTAGGAAATCTAAAACAAAGAACATTAAGGGATTTTCTCGCAAGCATTTAGGCCGCCCTGTAAATTAGTCCGGAACAAAGTTTCTCTGTAATCATTGATTATTTTCACCCAATTATTTTGCCTTTATCAAACGTAATTAGTAGGTCTAATGCCTAGTGGTGTTAAATGGGTCAGTCAAACTGCACGACTCGCCTATCAAGGACTCAACTTGGTCTATCACACGAGCAAACTCGCTTCACCGAAGTGTGGTTTGCCTCGTCTTTGCCATTTTTTTATTTGAGTTATAAACATGAGTTGGTTGCGAGCCAACTTTGCTGCTCAACTCTTGCCTGCAACTCACCTCAATTGCAAGCCTAACCAGCTTGGCTTGCAAAAATGTAAAGAGCAGCTCGCCCCACTTTCCACCTCTATTAGTGCCACTTACATCCTGAAGCATTATTTTTACCAATACATCATGAAATATTTCTATTAATATTTTTTTATATAATTAAGTAACTATTATTGGTCACAAATCATTCGAAGAACCAATGTGATTGCTTGAGTTGAAGGGGATTTAATCTGTACAATTTGATTTTTTTAAGGAATGTATCAAGAGAGGATTTGGTGGTTTCTTTGACTTGTACATTCTAATAAGTTATATTTTGCTCGGAGGTGTATATATATAGAGAGTACATA
>NW_019235578.1:0-2212 GCF_002742605.1 Olea europaea var. sylvestris
AAAATGACGAAATTGCCCCCGGCGCAATTTTTGTTCCCGATCAACCTGTCAAATTTGAGCCCATTCCGGCACAGTCGAGAAAATTGACGAAATTGCCACTCGGCGCGATTTTGGTTCCTGATCAACCTGTCAGATTTGAGCCCATTCCGACATCGTCGAGAAAAATGAAGAAATTGCCCCGGCGCGATTTTTGTTTCCGATCAACCAGTTAAATTTTAGCCAATTCCGACACAGTCGCGAAAAATGACGAAATTACACCCGGCGCGGTTTTTGTTCCCGATCAACCTGTCAAGCCCATTCCGATACAGTCGAGAAAAATGACGAAATTGCCGCCGGCGTGATTTTTATTTCAGATCAAACCGCCAAATTTCAGCCAATTTCGACACAGTCGAGAAAAATGATGAAATTGCCCCCGGCGCGATTTTTGTTCCCGATCAACCTGTCAAATTTGAGCCCATTCCGACACAGTCGTGAAAAATGACGAAATTGCCGCCGGCGCGATTTTTATTTCTGATCAAACTGTCAAATTTCAGCCCATTCCGACATCGTCGCGAAAAATAACGAAATTGCCCCAGGCTCGATTTTTGTTTCCAATCAACCTGTCAAATTTGAGCCCATTCCGACACAGTCGAGAAAAATGACGAAATTGCCGCCGGCGCGATTTTTATTTCTGATCAAACTGTCAAATTTCAGCCTATTCCGACATCGTCGCGAAAAATAACGAAATTGCCCCAGGCTCGATTTTTGTTTCCAATCAACCTGTCAATTTTGAGCCCATTTCGACACAGTCGGGAAAAATGACCAAATTACCCCCGGCACGGTTTTTGTTCCCGATCAACCTGTCAAATTTCAGCCCATTCCGACATCGTCGCGAAAAATAACGAAATTGCCCCAGGCTCGATTTTTGTTTCCGATCAACCTGTCAAATTTGAACCCTTTCCGACACAGTCGAGAAAAATGACGAAATTGCCCCCGGCGCGATTTTTATTTTAGATCAAACTGCCAAATTTTAGCCAATTCCGACACAGTCGCGAAAAATGACGAAATCACACGCGGCGCGATTTTTCGTTCCCGATCAACCTGTCAAATTTGAGCCCATTCCGACACAGTCGAGAAAAATGACGAAATTGCCGTCGGCGCGATTCTTATTTCCGATCAAACGGCCAAATTACAGCCAATTCCGACACAGTCGCGAAAAATGACGAAATTACACCCGGCGCGGTTTTTGCTCCCGATCAACCGGTCAAATTTGAACCCATTCCGACACAGTCGCGAAAAATGATGAAATTGCCCCTGGCGCGATTTTTGTTTCCGATCAACCTGTCAAATTTGAGCCCATTCCGACACAGTCGCTAAAATTGGCGAAACTGCCGCAGCGCGATTTTGGTTTCCGTTCAACCTGTCAAATTTTCGCCCATTCCTACACAATCACGAAAAATGACGAAATTGCCCCATGTGCGGTTTTCGTTCCCGATCAACCTATCAAATTTGAGCCCATTACGACACAGTCGCAAAAAATGACGAAATTGCCCCCGGCGCGATTTTTGTTTCCGATCAACCTGTCAAATTTCAGCCCATTCCGACATCGTCGCGAAAAATGACGAAATTGCCCCAGGCGCGATTTTTGTTTCCGATCAACGTGTTAAATTTCAGCCCATTCCGACACAGTCGAGAGAAATGACGAAATTGCCCCCGGCGCGATTTTTATTTCAGATCAAACTGCCAAATTTCACCCAATTCCGACACAGTCTAGAAAAATGACGAAATTGCCCCTGCGCGGTTTTTGTCTCCGATCAACCAGTCATATTTCAGCCAATTTCGACACTGTTGCGAAAAAACCCGGCGCGATTTTTGTTTCCTATCAACCTGTCAAATTTTAGCCCATTCCTACACAGTCGAGAAAGATGTCAAAATTGCCCCCGACGCGATTTTTATTTCAGATCAAACTGCCAAATTTCAGCCAATTTCGACACAGTCGAGAAAAATGACGAAATTGCCCCCGGCGCGGTTTTTGTTTCCAATCAACAAGTCAAATTTTAGCCAATTGCGACAGTCGCGGAAAATGACGAAATTACACCCGGCGCGATTTTGGTTCCTGATCAACCTGTCAGATTTTAGCCCATTCCGACCAGTCGCGAAAAATGACGAAATTGCCCCCGGAGCAATTTTTGTTTCCGATCAACCCGTTAAATTTCAGCCCATTCCGACATCG
>NW_019235579.1:0-2212 GCF_002742605.1 Olea europaea var. sylvestris
GTAATGTTTCTCTTATTTCATCAATGATCATGTATACTTGATGAAAACTCAAACATGAAACTCTTGAAAAGTTCAAGGGATTCGAACTAGAAGTAGAGAAATAAATAGGTAAAGATACCCTTACATTAAGATTCGATCAAGTGAGAGTATCTTAAAGATAAAATCTAGATTATCTAAGAGAGAATGAGATTCTCTTGCAGTGGACTCTGTGGATACACTGCAGCATAGTGGTGTATCTAAAAGGAGGAATCGTTAACTATTAGATATAATGCGATTAATAACAAGTCATGCAAATCTCCCAAAATTATTTTGGAGTCATGCATTGATTGCAGTGTGGAACTCACTAAATCATGTCCCTTCTAAATTGGTTAACAGAACTCCATACGAGTTATGGAAAGACAATAGTCCCAATTTATCTTATATTAAAGCTTGGGGCCATGACGCTTATTTGAAGCGCCTTGAATCGGATAAGTTTGACACTAAGTCTGATAAATACGTATTTGTAGAGATATTCAAAGCAAACGAATATTAATTCTATTATCATGAAGAAAGTCTTTGTCTCACGACATATCGTCTTCGTAGAGAAAATGTTTACTCTAGGTGAGGACAGTGGGAGTAAAATAGAATTTGAAAGAGTTCAAGAGTCCACAGATATAGTTAACCAAGTAGAAAAATCTGAGTTTGATCCCATATCTGATATGGGACATCCTTTGGATCAGGAAGTAAAGACTCCTGAGGACATGATAGCTCTATGTGAATCTAGTAGGATCATTTAACCTTCAAGAAGGTGCAAATCCATGATCATTAATAAGGTATTAGTGATCCAGGATAATGAACCTGCTAGTTGCAACAAAATAAACTCAAGTGTTGACTTAAAAGAAACAGCAAGAGGCCATGATACTCGAGATGAACTCGACGTATGTGAACAAGGTTTGGACCTTGGTCGAACTTCCTGATGGAATAAAACCCATAAGGTTTTGTAAATAGTTTACAAGGGAAAGGTCGATGTGGATGTGAATATCCATATATACAAAGCAAGGCTAGAAGCAAAGGTTAAGTGTTGACCTTGATGAAACCTTTCTCCTGTGGCCTTGCTGAAGTCCATTCGGGTTTTATTTGCAATAGTTGCATATCGTAACTAAAGGTTAAGATAAGTCTCTATGGAGTTGAAATCTTCGATTTGATGGAAAAAGTCAAAGTGTTTGATTTTATCAAATTTGAAGACGAATTGTGTGTTCACAAGAAGATAGTGGGAGCATTGTCGTATTCTTAATATTATAGAAAATGACATCCCTATGTTTCAATCGTTGAAATAATGGTTGTTAAATGATTTATTCTTGAACGATATAGGAGAAACAACTTGATCTATAGAGATAGATCTAGAAGGTTGCTTAACTCGTCCCAATTTGTATAAAATATTGAGAAGATTTTATATGGAGAAATTGGTTTACTCTTAAACGGTGTATTGAAAAGGTTCCGAATGTGAAGCAACCGTTGATTCAATAGTAAAAATCAAATACATGATTACTTCAGAAGTAGCAAAGAGTTGAAATATGGATCATGATGTTCGTAAATGAACTTGGAGTAGTTCCTAATATTGTTGATCACATGTCATTGTATTGTGATAACAATAGAGCCATTGCGAAAGCAAAGGAACTAAGATCTCATCAATGATCCAAACATGTATTAAGGCGGTATAATCTCATCAGAGAGATAATACATAGAAATGACGTAAAGAGAAGAACAAATTTTCACATTTTACAATATTACAGATCCACTAACAAAGAGTTGTCGTAGTATAAATATGATCGTCATGTAGACTTATGATATTGGATACATAAGTGATTGGATCTAGTGCAAGTGGGAGTTTGTAAATATTATGCCCTAGATCCAATCAACTTTGGACATAAATACTTTTATATATTTAATGCATTTAATTGTGGCGAGATCTATTATTTATTTAAATTAATTTTGTGATAAATAATATTAAATAATAGAATCCGAAGATCCAAGTTTAAGTAATTTGTTAATCACAAGGAGTTGTGATTGTAAGATACAAATTACGTACAATTGGATCTTGAATAAACCGTGGTCGTAAGTAATAACGAGATACGGATATCGTTAATACTGTTAGACCATCATGTGTGGCATTTCTTACTTGTGAAGTAAGTAGCTGATCTCACGAGCTAAAGTGTGGTGACACTTAAATGAA
>NW_019235580.1:0-2212 GCF_002742605.1 Olea europaea var. sylvestris
AGGTTGGAATAATTTTGGCAGATTGGTGGAATCAGCTTTGAGTTAAAAAAGAGCATTTTTGATAGACCAATTTGTAGAGAACAGACAAAGTTCAGAACAAGTAATAGCCAGACGTTGGAGGTGCTTTTAATTATAGACCACCATAGAGGAAAAATGGAGGATTTCGACCTGGTGTATCCAGTTTAGGTCAATTCAAGCCCTAATCACGGGAAAGTCAGGGTTTCAAATTTAGTAACAGTACTGTGGAGTAGCCATTGATTAGCTATTCTCACACTCAAGGCTCTTTTCTGTGATCATTTGTCTTGAGATAAGATTATAGCTCCAACAGTGCTAACTTTCCTTATTGCCAGTTATATGGAAGACCTTATCTTGGTGCGTATTTAAAGTTCAAAGGGAATGGTGCCTATTATCATTGCGGCCAAGATGGACACATTAGAAAAAGCTGTCCAATTTTACCACATGAGAGTAGTATGTTATAGAGGATGTTTCCTCAATAGAGAGTTGGTAGTACAAGACAGAATCAAATTCAGAGAGATGCTTTGGCTAACAAAGCAGGTGCAAACAGTGCGGTCCAGTCCGATATTGCAAGTGGTGGTGGTATTAACCCAAAAGATCAAGCAAGATGCCAAAGACACTAAGAAGTTTTTGCAATGACTCAGCACGCAATAGAGGAGTCATCAGATGTTATTATCGATATGTTCTCTATTTTTGATAGAGATGCTGGTATTTTCATTAATCATGAATCTATACATTATTTTATTTCATCTCCATTTGTGTTACATATGAATCAAACTCCAGAACTTTTAGGCAGTTATTTACTATTGGGTACGCCAGTAGGTGAATCACTATTAGTAGACAGTATATATTGAGATTGTAAGATTAAAGTAAATGAGCACAAGTTGAAAGCAAATTTGATACCTCTTGACATATATAATTTTGATGTTATTCTGGGTATCGACTTTTTAGCTACAAATCAAGCTTCAATTGATTGTTTTCCAAATGAGGTTGTGTTTAGACAATCAGGACAGCCTGAAATTATATTTAATAGATAGCATAGAATCTTACCATCTTGTATGATATTCGCCATTGATGCTAGAAGATTATTCAATAAGGGTTCCCATGCATATTTGGCTTATGTAATGGATACGGATGCTAGCAAAATAAAATTAGAAGACATCCCAATTGTCAGATTTTTTTTTATATATATTTCCAGAAGAGCTACTAAGTTTACCATCTGACAGGGATATCGAGTTCACTATAGATCTGATTTCAAAAATTGCATCTATTTCATAGGCAGCATATAGAATGGCTCTAGCAGAATTGAAAGAGCTAAAAGTTCAGTTGCAAGAATAGGTAGACAAGGGCTTTATCAGACCTAGTGTATCTCTCAGTGGAGAGTACCAGTCTTTTTTGTGTAGAAGAAAGATGGTACCATGTGATTATGCATAGATTATAGACAGCTGAATAGCGTGGCAATTTGCAATAAATTTCCCTTGTCATGTATTAATGATCTTTTTGATCATTTTTGCTGAGCTGCAGTATTTTCAAAGATTGATTTGCATTCTAGATGTCATTAACTTAAAATTAGGGATAAAGATATACCGAAGTGTACTTTCAAGACAAGGTATGGTCATTATGAGTTTCTCGTAATTAGACAGATTTGTGATTGTGGTCATTGATGATATATAGTATACTCTCAAGATCATGATGAGCACACAGAACATCTTAAAATCATTTTGCAAATTCTACATGATAAAAAGTTGTATGCTAAATTCAGTAAATATGAATTCTAGCTTGATAGAGTTGTATTTTTGGTACATGTTATATCAGCAAAGGGAATTTATGTCGACCCATAGAAAACTAAAGCAATGGTGAAATAGGAGAGGCCTATGGATGTCATAGAAATACAAAGTTTTCTTGGTTTAGCAGGTTATTACTATTGTTTTGTAGAGGGATTTTTTGAAATTGCTATCTTTGATTAGGTTGACTAGAAAAAATGCAAAATTTGTTTTGAAATGAAGATTGTGAAAAATGTTTACCAGAATCGAAAAATCAATTAGTATCAGCACCAGTTCTTACCCTTCCATCCCCAAGTGAAGAGTTTGTGATATATAGTAAGGCCTCACGTTAGGGTCTTGGTTGTATTTTAATACAAAATGGGACGGTTATAGCATACGCTTCTAAACAATTGAAGAAACATGACATGAGTCAT
>NW_019235581.1:0-212 GCF_002742605.1 Olea europaea var. sylvestris
TAGCCCATTCCGACCCAGTCGCGAAAAAGACGAAATTGACCCTGGTGCGATTTTTGTTCCCGATCAACCTATCAAATTTGAGCACATTCCGACACCATTACAAAAAATGACGAAACTGCCCTCGTCGCAGTTTTTGTTTCCGATCAACATGTGAAATTTTAGCCCATTCCGGCACAGTCGCAAAAAATGACGAAATTGCCCCCGGCGCGATT
>NW_019235581.1:303-2211 GCF_002742605.1 Olea europaea var. sylvestris
GAAATTGACCCTGGCGCGATTTTTGTTCCCGATCAACCTATCAAATTTGAGCCCATTCCGACACCACTGCAAAAAATTACTAAATTGCCCCTGGCGCGGTTTTTGTTTCCGATCAACATGTGAAATTTTAGCCCATTCCGAACCAGTCGTGAAAAATGACGAAATTGCCCATGGCGCGATTTTTGTTTCTGATCAACAAGTCAAATTTTAGCCCAATTCGATACAGTCACGAAAAATGACGAAATTACCCCTGGCGCGAATTTTTTTTTCGATCAACCTGCCAAATTTATCCCATTTCGACACAGTCGCGAAAATTGACGAAATTGCCACCGACGTGATTTTTGTTTCCGACCAACCTGTCAAATTTTAGCCCATTCCAACACAGTAGCGAAAAATGACGAAATTGCCCCCGGCGCGATTTTTGTTTCCGATCAACCAGTCAAATTTTTTAAGATTCCGACCCAGTCGCGAAAAATGACGAAGTTGACCCAGGTGCGATTTTTGTTCCCGATCGACCTGTCAAATTTGAGCCAATTCCGACAGCATTGCCAAAAATGACGAAATTACCCCCGGCGCGGTTTTTGTTTCCGATCAACCTGTCAAATTTCAGCCCATATTGACACAGTCGCGAAAAATGAGGAAATTGCCCCCGGCGCGATTTTTGTTCCCGATCCGCCTGTCGAATTTGAGCCCATTCCGACACCATTGGAAAAAATGACGAAATTACCCCCGGCGCGGTTTTTGTTTCCGATCAACCTGTCAAATTTCAGCCCATATTGACACAGTCGCGAAAAATGAGGAAATTGCCCCCGGCGCGATTTTTGTTCCCGATCAATATGTAAAATTTTAGCCCATTCCGACACAGTTGCGAAAAATGAATAAATTGCCCCTAGCGCGATTTTTGTTTCCTATCAACTAGTCAAATTTTAGCCCAATTCGACTCAGTTGAAAAATGAGGAAATTACCCCCGTCGCGAATTTTATTTTCAATCAACCTGCCAAATTTCAGCCCATATTGACACAGTCGCGAAAAATGACGAAAGTGCCACTGGGGCGGTTTTTGTTTACGATCAACCTGTCAAATTTTAGCCCATTTCGAAACCATTGCAAAAAATGACGAAATTGCACCTGACGCGATTTTTGTTTCCGATGAGCCAGTCAAATTTTAGCCCATTCCGACACAGTCGCAAAAAATGACGAAATTGCCCCCGGCGCGATTTTTATTTTCGATAAACCTGCCAAATTTCAGCCCATTCCGACACAGTCGCGAAAAATGACGAAAGTGCCACTGGGGCGGTTTTTGTTTACGATCAACCTGTCAAATTTTAGCCCATTCCGACACAGTAGTGAAAAATGACGAAATTGCCCCCGGCACGATTTTTGTTTCCGATCAACCAGTCAAATTTTAGCCCATTCCGACACAGTCGCAAAAAATGACGAAATTGCCCCCGGCGCGATTTTTATTTTCGATAAACCTGCCAAATTTCAGCCCATTCCGACACAGTCGCGAAAAATGACGAAAGTGCCACTGGGGCGGTTTTTGTTTACGATCAACCTGTCAAATTTTAGCCCATTCCGACACAGTAGTGAAAAATGACGAAATTGCCCCCGGCACGATTTTTGTTTCCGATCAACCAGTCAAATTTTAGCCCATTCCGACACAGTCGCGAAAAATGAGGAAATTACCACCGGCGCGATTTTTGTTCCCGATCAATATGTAAAATTTTAGCCCATTCCGACACAGTTGCGAAAAATGACTAAATTACCCCTAGCGCGGTTTTTGTTTCCAATCAACTAGTCAAATTTTAGCCCAATTCGAAACAGTTACGAAAAATGACGAAATTACCCCCGGCGCGATTTTTATTTTCGATCAACCTGCCAAATTTCAGCCCATTCCGACACAGTCGCG
>NW_019235582.1:0-2211 GCF_002742605.1 Olea europaea var. sylvestris
TCGTACGTCACGACGAAGTGGTAAGTTCAACCCATAATGGTCGTTACATTTCCAAAAAGTTCTTATGGGACCGAAACGGACACAGTGTACAAAAGTTACGCTCAATTCTTCGTCAGCCGACTCTCCAAGCGGTCTAAATATACAAGCGCTCATTCTTTCCAAAAATGGCCAAAATCACTCGTACGTCAGGATGAAGTGGTGAGTTCAATCCAAAACGGTCGCTACATTTCCAAAAGGTACTTATGGGCCCAAAACGGACATCGTGTGCAAAAGTTACGCTCAATTCTTCGTACGCCGACAATCCAAGCGTTCCAAATATGCAAGTGCTCATTCTTTCGAAAAATTGCCGAAATCCATCATACGTCACGACGAAGTGGTGAGTTCAATCCAAAACGATCCCCACATTTCCAAAAAGCTTTTGTGGGCCCAAAACGGACACCGTGTGCAAAAGTTACGCTCAGTTCTTCGTCCGCCGACTCTCCAAGTGTTCTAAATATGCAAGTGCTCCTTCTTTCGAAAAATGGCCAAAATCCCTCGTACGTCAGGACGAAGTGGTGAGTTCAATCCAAAGTGGTCGCTACATTTCCAAAAAGTTCTTGCGGGCCAAAAACGGACACCGTGTGTAAAAGTTATGCTCAATTCTTAGTCCGCCGACTCTCCAAGCGTTCTAAATATGCAAGTGCTCATTCTTTTGAAAAATCACGAAAATTCCTTGTACGTCACGTCGAGGTGGTGAGTTCAATCCAAAACGGTCCCCACATTTCCAAAAAGTTTTTGTGGGCCCAAAACGGACACCGTGTGCAAAAGTTACGCTCAGTTCTTCGTCCGCCGACTCTCCAAGCGTTCTAAATATGCAAGTGCTCATTCTTTTGAAAAATCACGAAAATTCCTTGTACGTCACGTCGAGGTGGTGAGTTCAATCCAAAACGGTCCCCACATTTCCAAAAAGTTTTTGTGGGCCCAAAACGGACACCGTGTGCAAAAGTTACGCTAAATTCTTCGTACGTTGACAATCCAAGCGTTCCAAATATGCAAGCTCTCATTCTTTCAAAAAATCACCAAAATTCCTCCTACGTCACGACGAAGTGGTGAGTTCAATCCAAAATGGTCGCTACATTTCCAAAAAGTTATTGTGGGCCCAAAACAGATAACGTGTCCAAAAGTTACGCTCAATTCTTCTTTCGCCGACTCTCCAAGAGTTCTAAATATGCAAGTGCTCATTCTTTTGAAAAATCACGAAAATTCCTTGTACGTCACGTCGAGGTGGTGAGTTCAATCCAAAACGGTCGCTACATTTCCAAAAAGTTCTTGTGGGCCCAAAACGGACACCGCGTGCCAAAGTTACGTTCAATTCTTCGTCCACCGACCCTCCAAGCGTTATAAATATGCAAGTGCTCATTCTTTTGAAAATTTGCCAAAATCCCTCGTACGTCACGACGAAGTGGTGAGTTCAATCCAAAACGGTCGCTACATTTCCAAAAAGTACTTATGGGCCGAAAACGGACACCGTGTGCAAAAGTTACGCTCAATTCTTCGTCCGCCGACTCTCCAAGCGTTCTAAATATACAAGGGCTCATTCCTTCCAAAAATGGCCAAAATCACTCGTACGTCACGACGAAGTGGTGAGTTCAATCCAAAACGGTCGCTACATTTCCAAAAAGTACTTATGGGCCGAAAACGGACACCGTGTGCAAAAGTTACGCTCAATTCTTTGTACGCCGACAATCCAAGCGTTCCAAGTATGCAAGTGCTCATTCTTTTGAAAAATGGCTGAAATCCCTCATACGTCACTACGAAGTGGTGAGTTCGATCCAAAATGATCACTACATTTCCAAGAAGTTCTTGTGGGCCCAAAATGGACACCGTGTACAAAAATTACACTCAATTCTTCGTCTGCCGACTCTCCAAGCATTCTAAATATGCAAGTGCTCATTCTTTCAAAAAATGGCCAGAATCCCTCGTACATCACGACGAAGTGGTGAGTTCAATCCAAAACGGTCGCTACATTTTTCCAAAAAGTTCTTATGGGCCCAAAACGGACACCGTGTGCCAAAGTTACGCTCAATTCTTCGTCCGCCGACTCTCCAAGCATTCAAAATATGCAAGTGCTCATTCATTCGAAAAATTGCCAAAATCCCTCTTACATCACGATGAAGTTGTGCGTTCAATCCAAAACGGTCGCTAAATTTTCAAAAAGTACTTATGGGCCCA
>NW_019235583.1:0-196 GCF_002742605.1 Olea europaea var. sylvestris
CTCGACTGTGTCGGAATGGGCAAAAATTTGACTGGTTGATCGGAAACAAAAATCGCGCCGGGGGCAATTTCGTCATTTTTCGCAGCTGTGTCGGAATGGACTAAAATTTGACTGTTGATCGGAAATAAAAATCGCGCCGGGGGCAATTTCGTCATTTTTCTCGACTGAGTCGGAATGGGCTGAAATTTGGCAGGTT
>NW_019235583.1:625-2211 GCF_002742605.1 Olea europaea var. sylvestris
GATCGGAAACAAAAATCGCGCCGGGGGCAATTTCGTCATTTTTCGCGACTGTGTCGGAATGGGCTAAAATTTGACTGTTGATCGGAAACAAAAATCGCGCTGGGGGCAATTTCGTCATTTTTCTCGACTGAGTCGGAATGGGCTGAAATTTGGCAGGTTGATCGGAAATCAAAGATCGCGCTGTGGGCAATTTCGTCATTTATCTCTACTGTGTCGGAATGGGCTAAAATTTGACTGGTTGATCGGAAACAAAAACCGCGCCGGGGGCAATTTCGACATTTTTCGCGACTGCGTTGGAATGGGCTAAAATTTGACTGGTTGATCGGAAACAAAAACCGCGCCGGGGGCAATTTCGACATTTTTCGCGACTGCGTTGGAATGGGCTAAAATTTGACTGGTTGATCGGAAACAAAAACCGCGCCGGGGGCAATTTCGACATTTTTCGCGACTGCGTTGGAATGGGCTAAAATTTGACTGGTTGATCGGAAACAAAAACCGCGCCGGGGGCAATTTCGACATTTTTCGCGACTGCGTTGGAATGGGCTAAAATTTGACTGGTTGATCGGAAACAAAAACCGCGCCGGGGGCAATTTCGACATTTTTCGCGACTGCGTTGGAATGGGCTAAAATTTGACTGGTTGATCGGAAACAAAAACCGCGCCGGGGGCAATTTCGACATTTTTCGCGACTGCGTTGGAATGGGCTAAAATTTGACTGGTTGATCGGAAACAAAAACCGCGCCGGGGGCAATTTCGACATTTTTCGCGACTGCGTTGGAATGGGCTAAAATTTGACTGGTTGATCGGAAACAAAAACCGCGCCATGGGCAATTTCATAATTTTTCGCGACTGGCGTCGGAATGGGCTCAAATTTGACAGGTTTATCGGGAACAAAAATCGCGCCGGGGGTAATTTGGCCATTTTTCGCAACTGTGTCGAAATTGGCTCAAATTTGACGGGTTGATCGGAAACAAAAATCGCGCCGGGGGCAATTTCGTCAATTTTCGCGACTGCGTTGGAATGGGCTAAAATTTGACCTGTTGATTGGAAACAAAAATCGCGTCGGGGGGAATTTCGTCAGTTTTCTCGACTGTGTCGGATGGTTTGAAATTTGGCAAGTTGATCGGAAATAAAAATCGCGCCTGGGGCAATTTCGTCATTTTTCTCGACTGTGTCGGAATGCGTTGATATTTGGCAGGTTGATCGGAAATAAAAATCGCGCCTGGGCAATTTCGTCATTTTTCTCGACTGTGTCGGAATGGGCTAAAATTTGACTGGTTGATCGGAAACAAAAATCGCGCCTGGGGCAATTTCGACATTTTTCTCGATTGTGTCGTAATTGGTTTAAATATGGCAGGTTGATCGAAAATAAAAATTGCGTCGGGGGCAATTTCGTCATTTTTTCGACTGAGTCGGAATGGGCTGGAATTTGGCAGGTTGATCGGAAATAAAAATCGCGCCGGGGACAATTTCGTCAGTTTTCTCGACTGAGTCGGAATGGGCCGAAATTTGACTGGTTGATCGGAAACAAAAATCGTGCCGGGGGCAATTTCTTCATTTTTCTCGACTGAGCCGGAATGCTCTAAA
>NW_019235584.1:0-2211 GCF_002742605.1 Olea europaea var. sylvestris
GGTATATCGGACCTTTCGAGATACTTGATAGAGTCGAAAATGTGGCTTACCGACTAGCTTTGCCACCTGAATTATCGGCAGTGTAGAATGTGTTCCATATATCGATGATAAAAAAGTATGTACACGATCCTAATCATGTAGTGAATTATCAAACCCTGGAGGTATAGAAAGATTTATCGTACGAGGAACTACCGATCAAGATATTGGATCGAAAAGTGCATAAACTAAGGAATAAAGAGATTCAGCTGGTTAAGATACAGTGGAATCATCACGACGTAGAAGAAGCCACTTGGGAAAAAAAAGAAGATGCCAAAGACAAGTATCCAACACTATTCGCCCAATCAGAAGGTAAATTTCGAGGATGAAATTTTAATTAAGGTGTGGGGGATGTAGAACCCCAAATAATTCTAGCCACCTTAGTGGCACTAAGACATGAATATTGGATGACTAAAGTATACTTCAGATTTTTAGTCTCATTTGAGACCCATTTTCGACATAGGAAACATTCAATTTGGAAAATGATATCTAAATAAAAATTCTAGCTCTTTGAGTTAGCTTTCCAATGCACTTTGAATTACTCGGATATTGGGAGAAGAAGTTATGATAGAAAAACTGAAAACTGTGCAGTGTCAACCGGACTACAACCGGTCGACCGAAACTGCCTGAAATGAAAATTCTTGTTTTTCTCTAGAATTTAAATATTTATTTTCATCAATTATTTTCTCAAAGGGCCACCCACATTAAAGGCAATAAAAACCCCACTAAATTGAAGCATTTAACCTCAAACTTAAATGACACCCATGTTTTCTCTCTTAAATGAAATTTGACCCTTCATTTGCTTTAAGTTATGGGATATTTACCTATAAATAGAGATCTCATTTCACTCATTTTTTCTCACACCAAAAGCAAGAGAGGAAGGAAAACTATTTTTTCTAGAAGTTTAAGAAGTGTTTTCAAGCATTTTTCATAGAAGTTTTGGGTGCTATCAAGGAGTGTCTTCAAGCATCAATTCTCAACAATTTTCAAACATACAAGGACTGCATTTCTTTCAATGTCCAAGTCTCATCGAAGTTTTAAATCCAAGTTTTCAAAGTTTCAAAAGCATCAATCAAGGTAGGTAGAGGTGCAATGTGTTTAATCGTGTTAAGTTAAAAGTTTCGATTCATGTTAATGTTTGTATGTCAAATGGTACTCTGGTATGGCATATCCCTCTATGTTAATGGTTGTATGTCAAATGGTACTCCGGTACGGTATACCCCTCTATGTTGAAGAAATGTTCGTATGTCAAATGGTGCCTCGGGGTACGGCATGTATGAAAAGTTATAAAGTTAATATTTTGAAATGTATAGCTTGATCACGAATGCACCTACCTATTGAGTTTTTCAACTCACGGGTTTAATCCCATCTCTACAGATTGAAGGAATTTTACCTCGGGCATGGATAGAGGAGAAGATGGAGAGTGATGCAACGAGCCTATGGAAATCCGATGAATAAGTGATTTGGATTTATTTTTATGAAATGTTTTCCAATGTTATTTCTTTAAAGTTTTGAATAACACAGAATGCGAGAACAAGTTATGTTTTCTTCAAATAAATTACATATTATTGTTTTGAAAAATGATTCAGTGTTTTTGTTTAAAGTATTTGATGTATTGTTATTTAAATTATTATCCGAAGATGTAAGCTTCCGCTAAAATGTATACACTTGTTACTAAACCACCGGTTAAGCTAAGTAAAGTAAGTAGTGTTCCAATCCACTAGGGGTCGGTGCGTTACAGTTTAAATTTCAAACAGTTTTCCAATCCAATTGACACTTGATAACAATGCAAGTGTCAAACAATGTGTCAAAAAACAGTGTACAAATAGTAAAGTTCAATTGGTAAGAACCTTGCTACATCTACACTATGGTGTACACTTTAGTTTAGACTTTGCCACATGACATTATCCTGTTGGACAGTTTATATTTCTAATAGTTTCCCATCCAATTGACACTTGACAACAATGCATGTGCAAACAACGTGTCGAAAATTAGTGTACAAATATCAAAGTTCAATCGATAAGGACCTTGCTACATGTACATTATGATGTACACTTTAGTTTACACTTTGCCACGTGACATTACCCTATTGGACAGTTTAAATTTCAAATCATTTTCCCATCCAATTGATAGTTGACAAAAATGCGTGTGCAAACAACGTGTCGAAAATTAGTG
>NW_019235585.1:0-2211 GCF_002742605.1 Olea europaea var. sylvestris
GTACTTTTTGGAAATGTAGCGACCGTTTTGGATTGAACACACAACTTCATCGTGACGTACGAGGGACTTTGGACATTTTTCGAAAGAATGAGCACTTGAATATTTAGAACGCTTGGAGAGTCAGCGGACGAAGAATTCAGAGTAACTTTTTGCACAGGGTGTCCGATTTGGGCCCAAGAGAACTTTTTGGAAATGTAGCGACCGTCTTGGATTGAACTCACCACTTCGTCGTGACGTATGAGGGATTTCCGCAATTTTTTGAAAGAGTGAGCACTTACATATTTGGAATGCTTGGATTGTCGACGTACGAAGAATTGTGCGTAACTTTTACACGCGGTGTCCGTTTTGGGCCCATAAGAACTTTTTTGAAATGTAGCGACCGTTTTGGATTGAACTCACCACTTCATCATGACGTACGAGGGATTTTGGCCATTTTTCGAGAGAATGAGCACTTGTATATTTAGAACGCTTGGAGAGTCGGCGGACGAAGAATTGAGCGTAACTTTTGCACATGGTGTCCGTTTTGGGCCCAAAAGAACTTTTTGGAAATGTAGCGACCGTTTTGTATTGAACTCACCACTTCGTCGTGACGTATGAGGGATTTCGGCCATTTTTTGAAATAATGATCACTTGCATATTTGGAACGCTTGGAATGTTCGCGTACGAAGAATTGAGCGCAACCTTTGCACACGGTGTCCATTTTGGGCCCATAAGTACTTTTTGGAAATGTAGCGACCGTTTTGGATTGAACACACAACTTCATCGCGACGTACGAGGGATTTTGGACATTTTTCGTAAGAATGAGCACTTGCATATTTGGAATGCTTGAAGAGTCGGCGGACGAAGAATTGAGCATAACTTTTGCACAAGGTGTCCATTTTGGGACCATAAGAACTTTTTGGAAACGTAGCGACCGTTTTGGATTGAACTCACCCCTTCGTCGTGACGTACGAGGGATTTTGGCAATTTTTCGAAAGAATGAGCGCTTACATATTTCGAACGCTTGGAGAGTCGACGGACGAAGAATTGAGCGTAACTTTTGCACACGGTGTCCATTTTGGGCCCAGAAGTACTTTTTGGAAACGTAGCGACCGTTCGGGATTGAACTCACCACTTCGTCGTGACGTACAAGGGATTTTGCCCATTTTTGGAAAGAATGAGCGCTTGTATATTTAGAACACTTGGAGAATCGTTTGAAGAAGAATTGAGCGTAACTTTTGCACACAGTGTCCGTTTTGGGCCCATAAGAACTTTTTCGAAATGTAGCGACCATTTTCGATTGAACTAACCACTTCGTCGTGACGTACTGGTGATTTTGGCAATTTTTCGAAAGAATGAGCGCTTACATATTTCGAACGCTTGGAGTGTCGGTGGACGAAGAATTGAGCGTAACTTTTGCTCACGGTGTCCGTTTTGGGCCCACAAGAACTTTTTGGAAATGTAGCGACCGTTTTGGATTGAACTCACCACTTCGTCGTGACGTACTGGTGATTTTGGCAATTTTTCGATGGAATGAGCACTTGCATATTTAGAACGCTTGGAGAGTCGGCGGACGAAGAATTGAGCATAACTTTTGCACATGGTGTCCGTTTTGGGTCCATAAGTACTTTTTGGAAATGTAGCGACCGTTTTGGATTGAACTCACCACTTCGTCGTGACGTACTGGTGATTTTGGCAATTTTTCGATGGAATGAGCACTTGCATATTTAGAACGCTTGGAGAGTCGGCGGACGAAGAATTGAGCATAACTTTTGCACATGGTGTCCGTTTTGGGTCCATAAGTACTTTTTGGAAATGTAGCGACCGTTTTGGATTGAACTCACCACTTCGTCGTGACGTATGAGGGATTTCTGCCATTTTTTGAAAGAATGAGCACTTACATATTTAGAACGCTTGGATTGTCGGCGTATGAAGAAATGAGTGTAACTTTTGCACACGGTGTCCGTTTTGGGCCAATAAGTACTTTTTGGAAATGTAGCGACCGTTTTGGATTGAACTCACAACTTCTTCATGACGTACGAGGAAATTTGGTGATTTTTCGAAAGAATGAGCACTTACATATTTAGAACGCTTGCAGAGTCGGCGAACGATAAATAGAGCGTAACTTTTACACACGGTGTTCGTTTTGGGCCCATAAGTACTTTTTGGAAATGTAGCGACCATTTTGGATTGAACACACAACTTCATCGTGACGTACGAGGGACTTTGGAC
>NW_019235586.1:0-2211 GCF_002742605.1 Olea europaea var. sylvestris
CCCGGCGCGATTTTTGTTCCCGATCAACCAGTCAAATTTGAGCCCATTCCGATACAGTCGCGAAAAATGACGAAATTCGCAAGGCGCGAGTTTTGTTTTCGATCAAATTGTCAAATTTGAGCCCATTCCGACACAGTCGAGAAAAATGACGAAATTTCCCCCGGCGCGGTTTTTGTTTCCGATCAACCAGTCAAATTTTAGCCAATTCCGACACAGTCGCGAAAAATGACGAAATTACACCCGGCGCGATTTTTGTTCCCGATCAACCAATCAAATTTGAGCCCATTCCGACACAGTCGCGAAAAATGACGAAATTACACCCGGCGCGATTTTTGTTCCCGATCAACCAATCAAATTTGAGCCCATTCCGACACAGTCGCGAAAAATGACGAAATTACGCCCGGCGCGATTTTTGTTCCCGATCAACCTGTCAAATTTGAGCCCATTCCGATACAGTCGCGAAAAATGACGAAATTGCCCCCGGCGCGATTTTTGTTTCCGATCAACCTGTCAAATTTGAGTCCATTCTGACAACGTAAAGAAAAATGACGAAATTGCCCCAGGCGCGGTTTTTGTTTCCGATCAAACTGTCAAATTTGAGCCCATTCCGACACAGTCGAGAAAAATGACGAAATTGCCCCCGGCCCGATTTTTGTTTCCGATCAACCAGTCAAATGTTAGCCAATTCCGACACAGTCGCGGAAAAAGATGAAATTACACCAGGCGCGGTTTTTGTTCCCGATCAACCGGTCAAATTTCAGCCCATTCCGACACAGTCGCGAAAAATGACGAAATTGCCAGCTGCGCGATTTTTGTTTCCGATCAACCTGTCAAATTTGAGCCCATTCCGACACAGTCGAGAAAAATGACGAAATTGCCCCCGACGCGATGTTTATTTCAGATCAAACTGCCAAATTTCAGACAATTCCGACACAGTCGAGAAAAACGACGAAATTGCCCCCGGCGCAATGTTTATTTCAGATCAAACTGGCAAATTTCAGCCAATTCCGACACAGTCGAGAAAAACGACGAAATTGCCCCTGGCGCGTTTTTTGTTTTACGATCAACCAGTCAAATTTTTGCCAATTCCGACACAGTCGCGGAAAATGACGAAATTACACCGGGCGCGATTTTTGTTCCCGATCAACCAGTCAAATTTGAGCCCATTCCAACACAGTCGCGAAAAATGACGAAATTGCCAGCTGCACGATTTTTGTTTCCGATCAACCTGTCAAATTTTAGCCCATTCTGATACAGTCGCGAAAAATAAAGAAATCGCCCCCGGCGCGATTTTTGTTTCCGATCAACCTGTCAAATTTGAGCCCATTCCGACACAGTCGAGAAAAATGACGAAATTGCCCCCGGCGCGATTTTTATTTCAGATCGAACTGCCAAATTTCAGCCAATTCCGACACAGTCGAGAAAAATGACGAAATTACCCCCGACGCGGTTTTTGTTTCCTATCAACAAGTCAAATTTTAGCCAATTCCGACACAGTCGCAGAAAAGGACGAAATTACACCCGGCGCGATTTTAGTTCCCGATCAACCAGTCAAATTCGAGCCCATTCCGACACAGTCGCGAAAAATGACGAAGTTGCCCCCTGCGCGATTTTTTTTTCCGATCAACCTGTCAAATTTCAGCCCATTCCGACATCGTCGCGAAAAATGACTAAATTGCCCCAGGCGCGATTTTCGTTTCCGATCAACCTGTCAAATTTGAGCCCATTCCAACACAGTCGAGAAAAATGACGAAATTGCCGTCGGCGCGATTTTTCTTTACGATTAAACTGCCAAATTTCAGCCAATTCCGACACAGTCGCGAAAAATGACGATATTGCCGCCTGGGCAATTTTTCTTTCCGATCAACCTGTCAAATTTGATACCATTTCGACACTGTCGAGAAAAATGACGAAATTGTCCCGGCGCGATTTTTATTTTCCGATCAACCTGTCAAATTTCAGCCCATTCCGACACAGTCGAGAAAAATGACGAAATTGCCCCGGCGCGATTTTTGTTTCCTATCAACCTGTCAAATTTGAGCCCATTCCGACACAGTCGAGGAAAATGACGAAATTGTCCACGGCGCGGTTTTTGTTTCCGATCAACCAGTCAAATTTTAGCCAATTTCGACACAGTCGCGAAAAATGAGGAAATTACACCCGGCGAGGTTTTTGTTCCCGATCAACCAGTCAAATTTGAGCCCATTCCGA
>NW_019235587.1:0-2211 GCF_002742605.1 Olea europaea var. sylvestris
AAAAAGAACAGGTGATGCTGGAAATCCTTATTAAATTCAAAGTAGAGCTTATTATTATTATTATTATTATTATTATTATTATTGTATTGAACATATTAAAGTGACTAAAAACTTAGCTTTGGTTTTTAGTCTTTTCAATATAAAAAAGGGACTGGGTGTACAAGACATTGAGTAGGACCAACAGGCCACACGACAGGTGCACCATCAACTTTGCATGTTCCGTCTTTCAACCCTTCGTCTATCGCGAAATAGATAGGAGGAACTGGAGATTTGTGTGGGTGGAAGAACGAGGATAACAAAAAGAAAAAACATTTAATGACTCGGAATAAGACATGTAAAGAAAAAAGGGAAGGGGGCTGAGGCCTAAGGAGCAGGAGCAAGATCGATACTACCTCAATGACATGCCATGTCAAGGCACATCACGACCTACAGGCAAGATGGCAAGAACTAGGATGTGTTCCTTCGTTAAATGACATAAGAGAATAAATTTTTTTAGGAGGGGACTCATTTATCTTATTTATAAGTGAATTCAAGATGCAGTTCCTTGTGTTTAGCAAGGATATCGAGATTCTCAAGAGAGAAGGTAGCACTTTGTCACAAGCTGGACTCAAACTAGCACATTTGGGCAACTAGTAGTAAGGAGCCTTGACTTGAGTATTGTGTAAGTGTTTTAAGGCTCCTTCAGGCCATGGCATCTATATATTATTTTGAAGACAAGATAGATACATTGGAGACTTCAAATCAATATGCATGAACTAATTCAACAGCATACCATATACTCTTATAATAATCACAGGCCTTATTTTTTGAAACACAAACTACAAAACTCATCTCTATATTCCAATTTCATATACCATGAAAAATTAGGATGCAATTGATTTGTTATTTTTCTATTTTCAATTTTATAAAATACTAAAAATGTGTTTGATTTGATATTTCTGAAAATACATTTCAGAAAATAAGGATAAACTTAAAACATAAAACTCAAAACACATTTTTGACGTTTTAAATATTTTCAGTGAAAATTTTGAAAATACTTGAAAATATGTAAAAACAAGCATTTAAATAAAATTTTGAAATTTGAAATTCTAACAAATAAAGTTCAATAAAAAATTCGGAAAATAGGATTAACGAATTCTAAAAAATGAAATTTTTTACAAAATAAAATCTAAAATTCTAAGAAAATAATATTCTAAAGTTAAAAAATAAAAATTCTGAAAAAAATAAAATCATAAAAAAATTTAGTAAATAAATCTCTTAATGATTTTTTACATAAAATTTTAAAAGAAATATTAAAATGAACACACATAAAAATGTCACAACATCCACAGCTCAAGGATAGGATCAATTAGATGAAACTTGCTCAGTAGCTATGAAAGAGGGATCAACTATTTTTATCTTTATTTCCTATATTTTAAACTCGATTTATTATTTTTTTTAATTTTACTTTGTAACGAGAAAACATATAATAAATTCACCAACTTTAAATTGTGTATATTACTTTATAATATAATATATTAACATAAAATTGATCTATTTTTACAAAATAACCAAATTTCATAGAATAAAATATCATAAAATAATTTTTGAAAATTTCAAACCAAACAAGTTCTCAAATTTTCTGTTTCAAGAAATAACTTCTCAAAATAACAAACCAAACACGTTTTTAACAATCTTAAATCAGATCCCAAAATAGAAAATAAAAAATGAACTCAAGACTCAAAATTGAAATACAAACCGAACAGGCCCTTAATTACCCAAAAAAAAAAAAAAAATCCTCATTTTCTAGCAGCATTCTCTAATTTAGGATTAAGAGATTTAATTATTTTTAGTAATACTAACACATAATGATCAATTTGAACAATTTAAGGAAACTGATAACCAAGCCAAAAGTACAGAGTTAAACGTGAAATTAACTAAGAAGAAGAGTTGGAACCAAAAACCGTACTTGTCGGTTAATACATTTAGAAACCTGACTGTGCAGTTGAAGGACAAGACACATTAACTGCTGGCAAAACAAAGTAACCATGAGCATATAATATTTCGTACATAAACAGCTTGTACTAAAGTTTCTCTCTTTTCACACCCTTGACCCTTCCCTATGAGAAACTATACATCCAATCTTTTGTTTAAGGTTCAATCTCGTGAAAAAATTGGACATTGAGAGAGAAAATAAATCACCAAAAGACCGGTTTACTCAATCATACATGC
>NW_019235588.1:0-2210 GCF_002742605.1 Olea europaea var. sylvestris
ATAAATTAGTTTTGAACGAAATATGTTATTTTTAAGTAATTATTTTATAAAGGATAAAATTAAAAGAAAATATAATAAAGCCAAATATCGCTGATTTGGTGGGTTGAGAGAACCACTCAAAAATACATTATAAGCTGATTTGTCTAAAACACTAGACTCTAGCTCTAAGAAGTCAATACTGTCATCTACATTTTTGCCTCTCGCCTCACATCAGATTGTTATATTTCAGAAGTTAGTACATATTAATCTTTGCAATTTGGGCTTTCTATAAATCAAAAAGTTCTAATTAGGGTTGTGTGTAAGTTTCCGAATCAAAACGTTCATTCTTTACAATTCAAGATTTTTATTTTATTGTATTGTTTACAAACTTAATGGATTTTTTTAAAAACTATAGGCGTGCTAGAGCCTCTAATTTAATTATGGACAGTGCTTAAATTTTCTATTCTGAAACGAAGTAATATAAAAATATTAACTAGATACGTAACTACATAGTATAAGGAAATTGTAGTTCACATATAGAACTCGCTTTGTTTGAATAAAATAAAAAAAAAAAAGAAAGAAAAGTTGCATTTCGAAAGAGAATCACAAATTTAAGATAAAAAAAAGTACACTACAGCCTAAGCTATAAATATATCAAATTCAATTATCATATATTATAAAATAAAATAAAATAAAAATCACATAGGGCTGCTTGGAAGTTTTTCTTTACCAATTTTGATCAATTTTGGGTGACACCATTTATGAGGGGTTGAAAAAATTATTGCTTGCTAGTTCTTTGCACACGGATTTTGGATGGCTCAAGCTAATATTTTTACTTATTAGTAATTTTACAATTATAAGTTAATTTTATATTTTTAAATAATTTTTATATATAAATCTTTTTTTTTTTTAACTTATAACTAACCTTAAATATTTTATAATTGAACTTTTTTGTCTTATCGGAAGTAATTTATTTTATAAACAAATTTTTCACAAAGGTAATTTTATCTTGTAAGTTATATTTCACTTTTAAGTATTTTTTTAATTATAAAGTAAACTTTTGCTTATAAATAACGTTTAGTTAATATATTTTTATTTATAAATTAGTTTTGAACGAAATATGTTATTTTTAAGTAATTATTTTATAAAGGATAAAATTAAAATAAAATATAATAAAGCCACATATCGCTGATTTGGTGGGTTGAGAGAACCACTCAAAAATACATTATAAGCTGATTTGTCTAAAACACTAGACTCTAGCTCTAAGAAGTCAATACTGTCATCTACATTTTTGCCTCTCGCCTCACATCAAATTGTTATATTTCAGAAGTTAGTACATATTAATCTTTGCAATTTGGGCTTTCTATAAATCAAAAATTTCTAATTAGGGTTGTGTGTAAGTTGCCGAATCAAAACGTTCATTCTTTACAATTCGAGATTTTTATTTTATTGTATTGTTTACAAACTTAATGGATTTTTTTAAAAACTATAGGCATGCTAGAGCCTCTAATTTAATTATGGACAGTGCTTAAATTTTCTATTCTGAAACGAACTAATATAAAAATATTAACTAGATACGTAAGTAACTACATAGTATAAGGAAATTGTAGTTCACATATAGAACTCGCTTTGTTTGTATAAAATTAAAAAAAAAAAAGAAAGAAAAGTTACATTTCGAAAGAGAATCACAAATTTAAGATAAAAAAAAGTACACTACAGCCTAAGCATAAATATATCAAATTCAATTTTCATATATTATAAAATAAAATAAAATAAAAATCACATAGGACTGCTTGGAAATTTTTCTTTACCAATTTTGATCAATTTTGGGTGACACCATTTATGAGAGGTTGAAAAAATTATTGCTTGCTAGTTCTTTGCACATGGATTTTGGATGGCTCAGTATAATGTATTTTTGAGTGGTTCTCTCAACCCACCAAATCAGCGATATTTGGCTTTATTATATTTTCTTTTAATTTTATCCTTTATAAAATAATTACTTACCAATAACATATTTCGTTCAAAACTAATTTATAAATAAAAATATATTAACTAAACGTTATTTATAAGCAAAAATTTACTTTATAATTAAAAAATTACTTAAAAGTGAAATATAACTTACAAGATAAAATTACCTTTGTGAAAAAATTGTTTATAAAATAAATTACTTCCGATAAGACAAAAAAGTTCAATTATAAAATATTTAAGGTTAGTTATAAGTAAAAAAAAAA
>NW_019235589.1:0-2210 GCF_002742605.1 Olea europaea var. sylvestris
TTTGGGCCCATAAGTACTTTTTGGAAATGTAGCGACCGTTTTGGATTGAACTCATGACTTCGTCGTGACGTACGAGTGATTTTTGCCATTTTTCAAAGGAATGAGCTCTTGTATATTGAGAACGCTTGGAGAGTCGACGGACGAAGAATTGAGCGTAACTTTTGCACACGGTGTCCGTTTTGGGCCCATAAGAACTTTTTGGAAATGTAGCGACCATTTTGGATTGAACTCACCACTTCCTCGTGACTTACGAAGGATTTTGGCCATTTTTCGAAGGAATGAGCACTTGCATATTTAGAACGGTTGGAGAGTCGACGGACGAAGAATTGAGCGTAAATTTTGCACACGATGTCCGTTTTGGGCCCATAAGAACTTCTTGGAAATGTAGCGACCGTTTTGGATTGAACTCACCACTTCGTCATGACGTATGGGGAAGTTCAGCCATTTTTTTAAAGAATGAGCACTTGCATGTTTGGAACGCTTGGATTGTCGGCGTACGAAGAATTGAGAGTAACTTTTGCACACGGTGTCCGTTTTGGGCCCATAAGTACTTTTTGGAAATATAGCGACCGTTTTGGATTGAACTCACCACTTTGTCATGATGTACGAGGGATTCCAGCCATTTTTCGAAAGAGTGAGCACTTGCATATTTAGAACGGTTGGAGAGTCGGCAGACGAAGAATTGAGCGTAACTTTTGCACACGGTGTTCGTTTTGGGCCCATAAGAACTTTTTGGGAATGTATCGACCGTTATTGATTGAACTCACCACTTCGTCATGACGTATGGGGGAGTTCAGCCATTTTTTGAAAGAATGAGCGCTTGCATATTTGGAACGCTTGGATTGTCGACGTACGAAGAATTGAGCGTAACTTTGCACACGGTGTCCGTTTTGGGCCCATAAGAACTTTTTGGAAATGTAGCGACCGTCTTGGATTGAACTCACCCACTTCCTCGTGACTTACGAAGGATTTTGGCCATTTTTCGAAAAAATGAGCACTTGCATATTTAGAACAGTTGGAGAGTCGGGGGACGAAGAATTGAGCGTAAATTTTGCACACGATGTCCGTTTTTGGCCCATAAGAACTTCTTGGAAATGTAGCGACCGTTTTGGATTGAACTCACCACTTCGTCATGACGTATGGGGAAGTTCAGCCATTTTTTTAAAGAATGAGCACTTGCATGTTTGGAACGCTTGGATTGTCGACGTACGAAGAATTGAGCGTAACTTTTGCACATGGTGTCCGCTTTGGGCCCGTAAGTACTTTTTGGAAATGTTGCGACCGTTTTGGATTGAACTCACCACTTCGTCGTGACGTACGAGTGATTTTGGCCATTTTTCGAAGGAATGAGGGCTTGTTTATTGAGAACGCTTGGAGAGTCGGCGGATGAAGAATTGCGCATAGCTTGTGCACACGGTGTCCGTTTTGGGCCCATAAGAACTTTTTGGAAATGTTGCGACCGTTTTGGATTGAACTCACCACTTCGTGTGGCGTACATGGTATTTTGGCCATTTTTCGAAAGAATGAGTCCTTGCATATTTAGAACGGTTGGAGAGTCAGCAGACGAAGAATTGAGCATAACTTTTGCAAACGGTGTCCGTTTTGGGCCCGTAAGAACTTTTTGGAAATGTAGCGACCGTTTTGGATTGAACTCACCACTTCGTCGTGACGTATGGGGGAGTTCAACCATTTTTCGAACGAATGAGCACTTGCATATTTGGAATGCTTGGATTGTCGACGTACGAAGAATTGAGCTTAACTTTTTCACACGGTGTCCGTTTTGGGCCCAAAAGTACTTTTTGGAAATGTAGCGACCGTTTTGGATTGAACTCACCACTTCCTCGTGACTTACGAAGGATTTTGGCCATTTTTCGAATGAATGAGCACTTGCATATTTAAAACGGTTGGAGAGTCGGCGGACGAAGAATTGAGCGTAAATTTTGCACACGATGTCCTTTTTGGGCCCATAAGAACTTCTTGGAAATGTAGCGACCGTTTTGGATTGAACTCACCACTTCATCATGACGTATGGGGGAGTTCAAACATTTTTTGAAAGAACGAACCCTTGCATATTTGGAACGCTTGAATTGTCGGCGTACGAAGAATTGAGAGTAACTTTTGCACACAGTGTCCGTTTTGGGCCCATAAGTACTTTTTGGAAATATAGCGACCGTTTTGGATTGAACTCACCACTTTGTCGTGATGTACGA
>NW_019235590.1:0-2210 GCF_002742605.1 Olea europaea var. sylvestris
GAAGAAATTGCACCTGAAGCGATTTTTGTTTCCGATCAACCAATCAAATTTTAGCCCTTTCCGACACAGTTGAGAAAAATGACCAAATTGTCCCCGGCGCGATTTTTATTTCTGATCAACCGGTCAAATTTGAGCCCATTCCGACACAGTCGCGAAAAATGACGCAATTGCCACCGACGCGATTTTTTGTTTCCGACCAACCTGTCAAATTTTAGCACATTCCGACACAGTCACGAAAAATGACGAAATTTCCCCCGGCGCAAATTTTTTTTCCGATCAACCAATCAAATTTTAGCCCATTCCGACACAGTCGAGAAAAATGACGAAATTGTCCCCGGCGCGATTTTTATTTCCGATCAACCTGTCAAATTTCAGCCAATTCTGACACAGTCGCTAAAAATGACGAAATTGCCCCCGGCGCAATTTTTGTTTCCGATCAACCTGTCAAATTTCAGTCCATTCCGACACAGTCGCGAAAAATGACGAAATTGCCCTCGGCGCGATTTTTGTTTCCGAGCAACCCGTCAAATTTTAGCCAATTCCGACGCTGTTTTGAAAAATGACGAAATTCACCCGGCGCTGGTTTTGTTCCCGATCAACCTGTCAAATTTGAGCCCATTCCGACACATTCGCAAAAAATGACGAAACTGCCCCCAGCGCGATTTTTGTTTCCGATCAACCAGTCAAATTTGAGCCCATTCCGACACAATCGTGAAAAATGATAAAATTGCCCCTGAAGCGATTTTTGTTTCCGATCAACCAGTCAAATTTTAGCCCTTTCCGACACAGTTGAGAAAAATGACGAAATTGTCCCCGGCGCGATTTTTATTTCTGATCAACCAGTCAAATTTCAGCCCATTCCGACACTGTCGCGAAAAATGACGAAATTGCCCCCGGCGCGATTTTGTTTCCGATCAACCCGTCAAATTTTGGCAAATTCCTACGCAGTTGCGAAAAATGACGAAATTCACCCCGCGCGATTTTGGTTCCCGATCGACCCGTCAAATTTGAGCCCATTCCGACACAGTCGCGAAAAATGACGAAATTGCACCCGTCGCGATTTTTTTGGTTCCGATCAACCAGTCAAATTTTATCCATTCCAACACAGTCGCGAAAAATGACTAAATTTCCCCCGGCGCGATTTTTTGTTTCCGATCAACCTGTCAAATTTTAGCACATTCCGACACAGTCGTGAAAAATAACGAAATTGCCCCTGAAGCGGTTTTTGTTTCCGATCAACAGTCAAATTTTAGCCCATTCCGACACAGTCGAGAAAAATGACGAAATTGTCCCCGGTGCGATTTTTATTTCCGATCAACCAGTCAAATTTTAGCCCATTCCGACACAGTTGCGAAAAATACGAATTTGTCCCCGGCGCGATTTTTGTTTCTGATCAACCCGTCAAATTTTAGCCAATTCCGACGCAGTTGCGAAAATGACGAAATTCACCCGACGCGGTTTTTGTTCTCGATCAACCTGTCAAATTTGAGCCCATTCCGACACAGTCGCGAAAAATGACGAAATTGCCCCCGACGCAATTTTTTGTTTCGACCGACCTGTCAAATTTGAGCCCATTCCGACACAATCGCGAAAAATGACGAAATTTCCCCCGACGCAAATTTTTTTCCGATCAACCAGTCAAATTTTAGCCCATTCCGACACAGTCAAGAAAAATGACGAAATTGTCCCCGGCGCGATTTTTATTTCTGATCAACCGGTCAAATTTCAGCCCATTCCGACACAGTCGCGAAAAATGACGCAATTGCCACCGACGCGGTTTTTTGTTTCCGACCAACCCGTCAAATTTTAGCACATTCCGACACAGTCACGAAAAATGACGAAATTCACCCGGCGCGATTTTTGTTCCCGATCAACCCGTCAAATTTGAACCCATTCCGACACAGTCGCGAAAAATGACGAAATTGCCCCCGACGCAATTTTTTGTTTCGACCGACCTGTCAAATTTGAGCCCATTCCGACACAGTCGTGAAAAATGAAGAAATTGCACCTGAAGCGATTTTTGTTTCCGATCAACCAATCAAATTTTAGCCCTTTCCGACACAGTTGAGAAAAATGAACAAATTGTCCCCGGCGCGATTTTTATTTCTGATCAACCGGTCAAATTTCAGCCCATTCCGACACAGTCGCGAAAAATGACGCAATTGCCACCGACGCGATTTTTTGTTTCCGACCAACCCGTCAAATTTTAG
>NW_019235591.1:0-1884 GCF_002742605.1 Olea europaea var. sylvestris
GCGCGATTTTTGTTTCCGATCTACCTGTCAAATTTTAGTCCATTCCGACACAGTCGCGAAAAATGACGAAATTCCCCTCGGCGAGATTTTTCTTTCCTATCAACCTGCCAAATTTAAGACCATTTCGACACAGTCGCGTAAAATGACGAAATTACCCCCGGAGCGATTTTTATTTCCGATTAACCAGTTAAATTTTAGCCCATTTCGACACAGTCGCGAAAAATGACGAAATTCCCGTCGGCGCGATTTTTATTTCCGATTAACCTGCCAAATTTCAGCCCATTCCGACACAGTCGCGTAAAATGACAAAATTGCCCAGGCACGGTTTTTATTTCCGATCAACCTCCCAAATTTAAGCCCATTCCGACAGAGTCGCGTAAAATGACGGAATTGCCCCCGGCGCGATTTTTATTTTCGATCAACCAGTCAAATTTTAGCCCATTTCGACACAGTCGCGAAAAATGACGAAATTCCCATCGGCACGATTTTTATTTCCGATTAACCTGCCAAATTTAAGCCCATTCCGATACAGTCGCGTAAAATGACAAAATTACCCCGGCACGATTTTTATTTCTGATCAACCTCCCAAATTTAAGCCCATTCCAACACAGTCGCGTAAAATGACGGAATTGCCCCCGGCGCGATTTTTATTTTCGATCAACCAGTCAAATTTTAGCCCATTCCGACACAGTCGCGAAAAATGACGAAATTGACCACGGAGCAATTTTTATTTCGATCAACCTGCCAAATTTAAGCCCATTCCTACACAGTCGCGAAAAATGACGAAATTGCCCCCGGCGCGATTTTTATTCCCGATCAACCTGCGAAATTTAAGCACATTCCGACACAGACGCGTAAAATGACGAAAGTGCCCCCGGCGCAATTTTTATTTTCGAACAACCAGTCAAATTTTAGCCCATTTCGACACAGTCGCGAAAAATGACGAAATTGCCCCAGCGCGGTTTTTATTTCCGATCAACCTGCCAAATTTAAGCCCATTCCGACACAGTCGCGAAAAATGACGAAATTGCCCCGGCGCGGTTTTTATTTCCGATCAACCTGCCAAATTTAAGCCCATTCCGACACAGCCGCGAAAAATGACGAAGTTGCCCCGCCGCGGTTTTTGTTTCCGATCTACCAGTCAAATTTTAGCTCATTCTGACACAGTCGCGAAATATGACGAAATTGCCCCCGGAGCGATTTTCATTTCCGATCAACCTGCCAAATTTAAGCCCATTCCGACACAGTCGCGAAAAATAACGAAATTGCCCCGACGCGATTTTTGTTTCCAATCTACCTGTCAAATTTTAGACCTTTCCGACACAGCCGCATAAAATGACGAAATTCCCCCGGCGCGATTTTTATTTCCGATCAACCAGTCAAATTTTAGCCCATTTCGACACAGCCGCGTAAAATGATGAAATTCCCCTCGGCGCGATTTTTATTTCCGATCAACCTGCCAAATTTAAGATCATTCCGACACAGTCGCGTAAAATGACGAAATTGCCCCCGGCGCGATTTTTATTTCCGATCAACCAATCAAATTTTAGCCAATTCCGACACAGTCGCGTCAAATGACAAAATTTCCCTCGGCGCAATTTTTATTTCCGATCCACCTCCCATATTTAAGCCCTTTCCGACACAGTCGCGAAAAATGAAGAAATTGCCCCCGGCGCAATTTTTATTTTTGGTCAACCAGTCAAATTTTAGCCCATTTCGACACAGTCGCGAAAAATAACGAAATTGCCCCAGCGCGGTTTTTGTTTCCGATCTACCAGTCAAATTTTAGCTCATTCTGACACAGTCGCGAAAAATGACGAAATTACCCCCGGCGCGATTTTTATTTCCGATCAACTTGCCAAATTTTAGCTCATTTTGACACAG
>NW_019235591.1:1912-2210 GCF_002742605.1 Olea europaea var. sylvestris
GACACAGTCGCCAAAAATGACGAAATTTCCCCCGGCGCGATTTTTATTTCCGATCAACCAGTAAAATTTTAGCCCATTTCGACACAGTCGCGAAAAATGACGAAATTGCCCCAGCGCGATTTTTGTTTCCCATCTACCAGTCAAATTTTAGCTCATTCTGACACAGTCGCAAAAAATGACGAAATTACCCCCGGCGCGATTTTTATTTCCGATCAAACCAGTAAAATTTTAGCTCATTTCGACACAGTCGCGAAAAATGACGAAATTGCCCCCGGCGCGATTTTTATTTCCGATCAAC
>NW_019235592.1:0-2210 GCF_002742605.1 Olea europaea var. sylvestris
ATATAAAATATATTATATATTATATATCCATTTATGACCTGATTTCTGAATATTTGAAACATGTTCCTTAAAGTTGAAATGGTGAATTCTAACGACCTGGGTCATGTATTATTCCCTTTAACTTATCTAGTGATTTAATGGGACAACCTGGCCAAACAATAGCATGGTAAATGACCTGTGAAAAACCAAAGTATGGAAAGAAAATTTAATAAAAAAGGACAGAAAAGTAAGAAACCTTATGGTCTATTCCAACCAAATTGCTTGTAAAAGGCAGAAATGAATGACCCATCTCTTTTCAAATACACTACCATCACGTTCATGTCTCCACCAAAATTAATGTTTAATGTCTACAAAAGTTGTCCACATCCTACTGTTTCCTTGTATTGTGCGGTGCTAATTGTCGTCGAAGGTTTACATAACGTGGTTGCTCCAACAGGGCTGTAGATGCACCTAGTTTTCTTTGTTTGGCCTACTCTATATGCCTCAATGGAAGTAGTTGGAGACTTCATTTACGCCAATGCAATTTGTTGAGCAGATTAAGAGCATAATATTAAGTCTGAATATATTTTTGCTAGAAATGATTTCTTTAATCTCCATCAGAGAATGTCCTCCTCTCCTAAACATTCTTCAACTAGACTGATTTTATAATGGTTTAAGTTTAAGCAATCTCCAAATGACAAAAGGGGTAATAAACCCATGAGCTCAAGGTGAAGAATTGGTGGCTAGAAAATAACTATGCTGTTTCGGAAAGATAAGATCTTGAATATGGATGAGAAAATAAACAGTGAAAGAGATTGCTTCTCTTTTTCACAATTTGGAAAGTAAAAGAAGTATGCTTCTGTTGTGTAATATTTTGCATCTGATCTTCTTCTTGTTGTGCTCTTCTTTTCTTTTCCAATCCTCCATCTATTTCTTTTTTAAATGCCTGACTCCATCTCTTTTTTAATGGAAGAAAATGCTCAAAAATTTCTTTATCTTCTCTTTGCTGTCTTTACTATCTTTCAATAGAAAGTTGTCTAGAAAACACATTTTTCGGTGACTTTTTGAATATGTTGGAAACATGGTTAATGTACCGTTTTTCACAAACGGCGCCAATCTGTTGACCCTAGAAATGTTACCGACAGAATCCCCGCATGTCCCAAGCGAACGTCGCTGCCGATGGAACACCCCGCTAAGAGGCAAAAGCCACCGATCAAGAAAAAGGTTGGACGGCCATTTGCATTGCAACAGTCAACAGTCGGATAAAATATATATAGAGTGCAAGAGTCGGGAGAGAGGGTTTGGCTTGGTTTAGAAATCATCCCATAATTGTATAATGAAACCCCATCTATATAGAAAATTAAAGATGGGCCAAAAGAATTAATGGGCCTCATCCAAGTCTAATAGAAAGGCCCAATATACAATAATTTTATAGGCATAAGAAAAGGGTCGCATGAGAGAAATAGATTTGATCCTATCAAGAGTGACTTTCAATTAAATTAGTAATATCGACCAACATAAATGATTTCAAATTGGTACACTAAAAATGGAATAACAAGAGGGATTCGACATCTTAACAATGCATCTAACATATTTGAAAAATACATTTACTTGTTTTCACTAGGTTGATTAATAATTTAGGGATTAGTTAGAAAAATCACAACTTGTTTGTTATTCAATTAAAGTTGCAATTAATTTTAACTCGATCAAATAAATAGTTTTCGTGGGTTTTACACCTATTCACTACTTGATTACTTATACACAATCACATCGACTTGCGGGAAATCAAACTAACAGCACTCCTATCACCTTTATTAAGTGGAGGCCCATTATCTAATTAGGTTGAGAGAGGTGAGGTAGTGTCAGAGGATTCGATGGACTTATACAACACTCCTAAATCTAAATACTTAGATTTGGAAGTATTATCATTTCATTTTCTCTTAAAATCATAAATGCTAAAGCAATTAAATTTTTTTAATAAAATAAACATCATTGACTTCATTTATGAACATAACTTATATAAAGATTTTGTACTTGAATGGAAAAAAAATAATTAAATGTTAACTTTAATTTCTAAAAGAAGTCAATATTTAAGTGTATTAGTACAGAGTCCATCGCATTACAAGTAGTCATCTCGAATCAACTTGACTTCATCAACTGAAAATGAGGAGGAATAATATGAGAAGAGACGAGCTAATGCTCAGTGAGCAAACCTTATGCATATGAGGCAT
>NW_019235593.1:0-2210 GCF_002742605.1 Olea europaea var. sylvestris
AGTCGGCGTACGAAGAATTGAGCGAACTTCTGCACACAGTTTCCGTTTTGGGCCCATAAGTACTTTTTGAAAATGCAGCGACCATTTTTGGATTAAACTCACCACTTCGTCGTGACGTAAGAGGGATTTCGGCCATTTTTTAAAAGAATGAGGACTTGCATTTTTGGAGAACTTGGATTGTCCGCGTTCGAAGAATCGAGCGCAACTTTTGAAAACGGCGTCCGTTTTGGGCCCATAAGTACTTTTTGGAAATGAAGCGACCGTTTTGGGTTGAACTCACCACTTCATCGTGATGTACGAGGGATTTTAGCCATTTTTAGAAAGAATGAGCACTTGCGTAATTGGAACGATTGGAGAGTTGGCGTACGAAGAATTGAGCGTAACTTTTGCACACGGTGTTCGTTTTGGGCCCATAAGTAGTTTTAGGAAATACAGCGACCGTTTTGGATTGAACTCACCACTTCATCGTGATGTATTAGGGATTTCGGCCATTTTTTGAAAGAATGAGCACTTGTATATTTAGAACGCTTGGAGAGTCGGCGTTCGAAGAATTGAGCGTAACTTTTGCAAACGACGTCCATTTTGGGCCCATAAGTACTTTACAGAAATGTAGCGACCGTTTTGGATTGAAGTCACGACTTCGTCGTGACGTACAAGGATTTTGGCCCTTTTTTGAAAGAATGAGCACTAGCATATTTGAAACGCTTGGAGAGTCGGCGTAAGAAGAATTGAGCGTAACTTTTTGCAAGCGTTGTCCTTTTTGGACCCATAAGTACTTTTTGGAAATGTAGCGACCGTTTTGGATTGAACTCACAACTTCGTCGTGACGTACGAGGGATTTCTGCCATTTTACGAAAGAATGAGCACTTTCAAATTTGGAATGCTCAGATTGTCGGCGTGCGAAGAATTGAGCGTAAGTTTTGCACACGAAATCCGTTTTGGGCCCATAAGTACTTTTTGGAAATGCAGCGACCGTTTTGGATTGAACTCACCACTTCGTCGTGACGTATGAGGGATTTCGACCATTTTTCCAAAGAATGAGCACCTGCATACTTGGAACGCTTTGAGAGTCGGCATACGAAGAATTGAGCGTAACTTTTGCACACGGTCTCCATTTTGGGCCCGTAAGTACTTTTTGGAAATGCAGTGACCATTTTGGATTGAACTCACCACTTCGTCGTGACGTATGAGGGATTTCGTCCATTTTTCAAAAGAATGAGCACTTGCATATTTGGAACGCTTGGAGGGTCGGCGTTCGAAGAGTTGGGCATAACTTTTGTACGCGTTGTCCTTTTTGGCCCATAAGTACTTTTTGGAAATGTAGTGACCGTTTTGGATTGAATTCACCACTTCGTCATGACGTAGGAGGGATTTTGGCCATTTTCGAACGAATGAGCACTTGTATATTTAGAACGCTTGGACAGTCGCTATTCGAAGAATTGAGCGTTAGTTTTACAAACGGCGTCCGTTTTGGGCCCATAAGTACTTTGCAGAAATGTAGCGAACGTTTTGGATTGAACTCACAACTTCATCGTGACGTACGAGGGATTTCTGACATTTTTAGAAAGAATAAGCACTTGCATATTTGGAACGTTTGGAGAGTCGGCGTACGAAGAATTGAGCGTAACTTTTGCACACGGTGTCCGTTTTTTGCCCATAAGTACTTCTTGGAAATGTAGCGACCATTTTGTACTGAACTCACGGCTTCATCGTGACGTACGAGGGATTTCAACCATTTTTAGAAAGATTGAGCACTTGCATATTTGGAACGCTTGAAGAGTCGGCGTATGAAGAATTGAGCGTAACTTTTTCGCACGGTGTCCGTTTTGGGCCCATAAGTACTTTTTGGAAATGCAGTGATCGTTTTGGATTGAACTCACACCTTTGTCGTGACATATGAGGGATTTCAGCCATTTTTCAAAAGAATGAGCACTTTCAAATTTGGAATGCTCGGATTGTCGGCGTTCGAAGAATTGTGCATAACATTTGCAAACTGCGTCCATTTTGGGACCATAAGTACTTTTCAAAAATGTAGCGACCGCTTTGGATTGAAGTCAGCACTTCATCGTGGTGTACGAGCGAATTTGGCAATTTTTCCAAAGAATGAGCACTTGCTTATTTGGAACACTTGGAGAGTCGGCGTACGAAGAGTTGAGCGTAACTTTTGCACATGGTGTCCATTTTGGGCCCATAAGAACTTTTTGGAATTG
>NW_019235594.1:0-2210 GCF_002742605.1 Olea europaea var. sylvestris
TTTACCCCTACTATGAATAGAAATATCAGCTTATTTATCAAATAAGCAACTAAAAGACTTTTAAGCTGTCTCAGTGACTGTAGGGAACATACAACTTAGAAAATTGAACGGTTCCAAAACAACCACATAAAATAAAGAGCATGTTTTGCTGTGCGTAAAACCCGAGTTGCACAACAGCTTATACATGCCAGAATCAATATACAATATAATCAACAAATGCAAGAAACCCATCTAACTCAGTTCAGCTGTGGCACTAAAAATCTCATCCTCCAAAACTCGTCCAAGAACTTTACTTGATAATAATAAGTAATAATTTACATGCTCCATTTAGTAAACAAAAACAATAAAACCAAGATCTTCGAAGTGAGGCCTTGTGACTTCTACAGACAAGCTTCTAATTGACAGTATTTTTCTATCTTCTACCCACCTATTGGACCGAGGAAGCATCTGCATAGATAGAATCGATAGGGAATCATCAAGATAAAGGCAAAACAAGCAAATAAGAGATATAAAGTTTGGACAGTGAAATGGAAAAAGAATGACAGAGACACAAAATAGCAATTTATGATCCGCAAGAAAATGCAAATAAAGTGAAATCTAAACTATCCAATGTTTGGAGATAACCAGTAACAAGTACTTTGGGATATCAATGTGAAAGCAAGATAGAGGTATCGAAAATTCTAGTTGTCAGGTACAAGTACCAGGTTTATTCTTCCTGAAATCTCTTGCTTCAATGATTTGATGACATTAAAAAAAAAAACAAAAAAAAAACAACCTTATCAGGCTATTGACGTAAGCAAGCAGCATTGAGGATGAAGTGATGTCCCTTATCATAAATGTATAAGATAAAAAATCTGTTGTTATTAGTATCATTTGATCAATTCCTTCGAATTGTTCTCTTGGGAGGAGTTACAAACATCATAAATTCTTCAGTGGGCAGCATTAAAAAGGAAAAGATGGACTTCATGTCAATCAGTCTAAAGGATTACCAATCTACAAGACAAGAAGTGCTTCAAGATTGACTCATGGACAACGTCAAAAAAGATACTAATAATAATAACATGAAAAATTCAGCATTACGATTGGAAAGAAGAATGAACATCGATACCTATGTTTATTGCAAATTCACAAAGGATGGGCACTTAAAAATAAACTCGATCGATCCAACAGCAGCCACATCATGGATGACTCAAATTTCATCATTATGCATACTGCATGGGCTGAGAATAACCAAGCAACTTTTTAGCCAGAGGAATTAAGCTGATCAAGGCTATCTGAAGCTGTTCGGTGCTGTTTATACGAATACTAACTTGTCCAGACCCCCTGTTATTTATATTGACACGGCCAATCAAATTTGTATGTCGTCCGATAGGGATCTGAGTCTGTGAGTTGCATCCAATAGCAAGATCTCCATGCCAATCCATGACTGAGAGCCCCAAAGTTGATAAGAAACGTCCTAAAGGATGATCTTTGTCCCTCAATGTAGCTTCCAGACTACCACCATAAGCAACATCCCCACGACCAAAAATGGCTCCTCCAGAAACAACCAACTGACCTCGTTTACCAACAATCAATTTGTCCTCTAATTTCATTCCACCAGTTAATACATCACCCAAAAGAGTAGCCGAAAGACCAGCAATGGCCTTATTTAGTCTGTGATTGCTAAATCTCGTCTCACTTCGAAGAGTATAAGCAATGTCTTTTCCAACTGATTGCATATCAAAACCTACAGAAGTTGCTTTCCCATTCCCATGCTTCACTGAACTTGCTATTTCCATTTGAAGGTTGGCATCCTTTTTATCTTTTGAAACATGGCCAGAAAAAGATATCGGTACCTTATCTTTAACCACAAATAATCTTTCTACATTTAGTCCCTCATAACCAATGTCATGATCCCAACCATTAGGTTCTAAGACAGGTCTCACAAGCCATGGGCTAGAGGAGTCGAGATAACGATATCGATGAGTTGGATTATCAGAATCAAAGGAAGCAGGTAGGGTCATGTCTTGCATAGGAACTGGCACAGATGCAGAACCATTGGTCTCTTCTTCCGCATTTTCACCTAAGTCTGGAGAAAAATCTTTAGCTGCTTCTTGCATTTTCTTCATCATCTTCCGCCGCTTTTTATCTTCCTTCAGCTGCTTCTTCATGAAAAGTTTTTCCCTATATTCTAGTTCATCATAGTATGCCTTCCTTTGGGCTTTAGTAAG
>NW_019235595.1:0-2210 GCF_002742605.1 Olea europaea var. sylvestris
CGACGGAGCAATTTCGGCATTTTTCTCGACTGTGTCGGAATTTGCCGAAATTTGGCAGTTTGATCGGAAATAAAAATCGCGCCAGCGGCAATTTCGTCATTTTTCTATACAGTGTCTGAATGGGCTCAAATTTGACAGGTTTATCGGGAACAAAAACCGCGCCGGGTGTAATTTCGTCATTTTTTGCGACTGTGTCGGAATTGGCTAAAATTTGACTTGTTGATCGGAAACAAAAATCACGCCGGGGGCACTTCCATCATTTTTCTCGACTGTGTCGGATTTGGCTGAAATTTGGCAGTTTGATCTGAAATAAAAATCGCATAAAGGCAATTTCGTCATTTTTCTCGACTGTGTCGGAATGGGCTCAAATTTGACAGGTTGATCGGAAACAAAAATCGCGTCGGGGGCAATTTCGTCATTTATCTCGACTGTGTCGGAATGGGCTCAAATTTGACAGGTTGATCGGAAACAAAAATCGCGCAGGGTGCAATTTCGTCATTTTTCTCGACTGTGTCAGAATTGGTTGAAATTTGGCAGTTTGATCTAAAATAAAAATCGCGCCGGGGGCGATTTCGTCATTTTTCTCGACTGTGTCGGAATGGGCTCAAATTTGGCAGGTTGATCGGGAACAAAAATCGCGCCGGATTCAATTTCATCATTTTTCTCGACTGTGTCCGAATTTGCTGAAATTTGGCAGTTTGATCTGAAATAAAAATCGCGCCAGGGGTAATTTAGTCATTTTTCTCGACTGTGTCGGAATGAGCTCAAATTTGATAGGTTGATCGGAAACAAAAATCGCGACGGAGCAATTTCGGCATTTTTCTCGACTGTGTCGGAATTTGCCGAAATTTGGCAGTTTGATCGGAAATAAAAATCGCGCCGGCGGCAATTTCGTCAGTTTTCTAGACAGTGTCTGAATCGGCTCAAATTTGACAGGTTTATCGGGAACAAAAATCGGGTCGGGTGTAATTTCGTCATTTTTCGCGACTGTGTCGGAATTGGCTAAAATTCGACTGGTTGATCGGAAACAAAAACCGCGCCGAGGGCAATTTCGTCATTTTTCTCGACTGTGTCGGAATGAGCTCAAATTTGATAGGTTGATCGGAAACAAAAATCGCGACGGAGCAATTTCGTCATTTTTCTCGACTGTGTCGAAATTGGCTGAAATTTGGCAGTTTGATCTGAAATATAAATCGCGCCAGGGGCAATTTCGTTATCTTTCTCAACTGTGTCGAATGGGCTCGAATTTGACAGGTTGATCGGAAACAAAAATCACGCCGGAGCAATTTCGGCATTTTTCGCGACTGTGTCGAAATTGGCTAAAATTTGACAGGTTGATCGGAGACAAAAATCGCGCCGGGGCCAATTTCTCCTTTTTTTTCGATTGTGTCAGAATTGGCTAAAACTTTGCAGTTTGATCTGAAATAAAAATCGCGCCGGGGCAATTTCGTCATTTTTCTCGACTGTGTCAGAATGGGGTCAAATTTGACAGGTTGATCGGAAACAAAAATCGTGCCGGGGCAATTTCGGCATTTTTATCGGCTGTGTCGGAATAGGCTCAAATCTGACAGGTTGATCGGAAAAAAAATCAAGCCAGGGGCAATTTCGTCATTTTTCTCGACTGTCTCAGAATTGGCTAAAATTTGGCAGTTTGAACTGAAATAAAAATCGTGCCGGGGGCAATTTCGCCATTTTTCTAGACTGTGTCAGAATGGGCTCAAATTTGACAGGTTGATCGGAAACAAAAATCGTGCCGGGGCAATTTCGGCATTTTTATCGGCTGTGTCGGAATAGGCTCAAATCTGACAGGTTGATCGGAAAAAAAATCAAGCCAGGGGCAATTTCGTCATTTTTCTCGACTGTGTCGAAATATGCTGAAATTTGGCAGTTTGATCAGAAATAAAAATCGCGCCGGCGACAATTTCGTCATTTTTCTCGACTGTGTCGGAATTGGCTGAAATTTGGCAGTTTGATCTGAAATAAAAATCGCGCCAGGGGCAATTTCGTTATCTTTCTCGGCTGTGTCGGAATGGGCTTAAATTTGACAAGTTGATCGGAAACAAAAATTGCGCCGGAGCAATTTCGTCATTTTTCGCGACTGTGTCGGAATTGTCTAAAATTTGACAAGTTGATCGGAGACAAAATTGCGTCGGGGGCAATTTCGTCATTTTTCTCGACTGTCTCAGAATTGGCTAAAATTTGGCAGTTTG
>NW_019235596.1:0-2210 GCF_002742605.1 Olea europaea var. sylvestris
CCTGTCAAATTTCTGCCCATTCCGACACCGTCGCGAAAAATGAAGAAATTTCCCCCGACGCAATTTTTGTTTCCCATCAACCTACAGAATTTTAGCCCATTCCGTCACCGTCGCGAAAAATGACGAAATCGCCCCCGGAGCGATTTTTGTTTCCAATCAACCTGTCAAATTTCTGCCCATTCCGACACCGTCGCGAAAAAAGACGAAATTTCCCCCGACGCAATTTTTGTTTCCCATCAACCTGCAGAATTTAAGCCCATTCCGACACCATCGCGAAAAATGACGAAATTGCCCCTGGAACGATTTTTTTCCGATCGACTTGTCAAATTTTAGCCCATTCCGACACCGTCGCGAAAAATGACGAAATTGCCCCCGGAGCGATTTTTGTTTCCGATCAACCTGTCAAATTTCTGCCCATTCCGACACCGTCGCGAAAAATGAAGAAATTTCCCCCGACCCAATTTTCGTTTCCCATCAACCTGCAGAATTTTAGCCCATTCCGACACCGTCGAGAAAAATGACGAAATCGCCCTTGGCGCGATTTTTTTTCCGATCAACCTGTCAAATTTTAGCCCATTCCGACACCGTCGTGAAAAATGACGAAACTGCCCCAGGAGCGATTTTTGTTTCCGATCAACCTGTCAAATTTAAGCCCATTCGACTCCGTCGCGAAAAATGACTAAATTGCCCCTGGGGCGGTTTTTGTTTCCGATCAACCTATTAAATTTTGGCCCATTTCGACACCGTCGCGAAAAATGACGAAATTGCCCGTGGCGCGATTTTTGTTTCCGATCAACCTGTGAAATTTTAGCCCATTTCGACACCGTGGCGAAAAATGACGAAATTACCCCTGGCACGGTTTTTGTTTCCGATCATCCTGTCAAATTTGAGGCCATTCCGACACCGTCGCGAAAAATGACGAAATTGCCCCCGGCTCAATTTTTGTTTCCGATCAACCTGTCAAATTTGAGCCCATTCCGACATCGTCGCAAAAACGACGAAATTGCCCCTGGCGCAGTTTTTGTTTCCGATCAACCTGTCAAATTTAAGCCCATTCCGACACCGTCGCGAAAAATGACGAAATCGCCCCTGGCGCGATTTTTTTTCTTATCAACCTTCTAAATTTTGCCCATTCCGACATCGTCGCGAAAAACGACGAAATTGCCCCCGGCACGATTTTTGTTTCCGATCAACCTGTCAAATTGGAGCCCATTCCGACATCGTCGCAAAAACGACGAAATTGCCCCTGGCGCAGTTTTTGTTTCCGATCATCCTGTCAAATTTGAGGCCATTCCGACACCGTCGCGAAAAATGAAGAAATTTCCCCCGACGCAATTTTTGTTTCCCATCAACCTGCAGAATTTTAGCCCATTCCGTCACCGTCGCGAAAAATGACGAAATCGCCCCTGGCGCGATTTTTTTTCTTATCAACCTTCTAAATTTTGCCCATTCCGACATCGTCGCGAAAAACGACGAAATTGCCCCCGGCACGATTTTTGTTTCCGATCAACCTGTCAAATTTAAGCCCATTCGACTCCGTCGCGAAAAATGACTAAATTGCCCCTGGGGCGGTTTTTGTTTCCGATCAACCGTCAAATTTTAGCCCATTCCGACGCCGTCGCGAAAAATGACGAAATTGCCCCCGGCGCGATTTTTGTTTCCGATCAACCTTTCAAATTTTAGCACATTTCGACACCGTCGCGAAAAAATGAAGAAATTACCCCTGGCACGATTTTTATTTCCAATCATCCTGTCAAATTTGAGCCCATTCCGGCATCGTCGCGAAAAATGACGAAATTGCCCCGGGCACGATTTTTGTTTCTGATCAACCTGTAAAATTTTCGCCCATTCCGACAGCATCTCGAAAAATGACTAAATTGTCCCTGGGGCGATTTTTGTTTCCGATCAACCAGGCAAATTTTAGCACATTCCGACACCGTCGCGAAAAATGACGAAATTGCCCCTGTCGAAATTTTTGCTCCCCGTCAACCAACCAAATTTGAGCCCATTCCGACACCGTCGCGAAAATGACGAAATTGCCCACGGCGCGGTTTTTGTTTCCGATCAACCCGTCAAATTTTAGCCCATTCCGACACCGTCACGAAAAATGATGAAATTGCCCCCGAAGCGATTTTTGTTTCCAGTCAACCAGCCAAATTTTTGCCCATTCCGACACCATCGTGAAAAATGACGAAATTGCCCCTGGCGCG
>NW_019235597.1:0-2210 GCF_002742605.1 Olea europaea var. sylvestris
GATCAACCTGTCAAATTTTAGCCCATTCCGACACCGTCGCGAAAATTGACTAAATTACCCCTGGAGCAGTTTTTGTTTCCGATCAACCTGTCAAATTTCTGCCCATTACGACACCGTCGTGAAAAATGAAGAAATTTCCCTCGGCGCAATGTTTGTTTCCCATCAACCTGCAGAATTTTAGCCCATTTCGACACCGTCGCGAAAAATGACGAAATTGCCCCCTGCGCGATTTTTGTTTCCAATCTACGTGTCTTAGCCCATTCGGACACCGTCGCGAAAAATGACGAAATTGGCCCCGACGCGATTTTTGTTTCAGATCAATCTGTCAAATTTTAGCCCATTCCGATATCGTCGCGAAAAATGACGAAATTGCCCCCGCGAAAAATTACGAAATTGCCCCCGGCGCGATTTTTGTTTCCTATCAACCAGCCAAATTTCAGCCCATTCCGACACCGTCGCGAAAAATGACGAAATTGCCCCTGGCGTGGTTTTTGTTTCCGATCGACCTGCCAAAGTTCAGCCCATTCCGACACCGTCGCGAAAAATGACGAAATTGCCCACGGCGCGGTTTTTGTTTCCGATCAACCTGCCAAATTTTTGCCCATTCCGACACAATCTCGAAAAATGAAGAAATTTCCCCCGACGCAATTTTTGTTTCCCATCAACCTGTAGAATTTTAGCCCATTCCGACACCGTCGTGAAAAATGATGAAATTGCCCTTGGCGCGGTTTTTGTTTCCGATCAACCTGTCAAATTCTAGCCCATTCCGACACCGTCGCGAAAAATGACGAAATTGCCCCTGGCGCGGTTTTTGTTTCCGATCAACCTGTCAAATTTCTGCGCATTACGACACCCGTCGCGAAAAATGAAGAAATTTCCCTCGGCGCAATGTTTGTTTCCCATCAACCTCAGAATTTTAGCCCATTTCGACACCGTCGCGAGAAATGACGAAATTGCCACCTGCGCAATTTTTGTTTCCAATCTACCCGTCAAATTTTAGCCCATTCTGACACCGTCGTGAAAAATGACAAAATTGGCCCCGACGCGATTTTTGTTTCCGATCAACCTGTCAAATAGAAGCCCATTCCGACACCGTCGCGAAAAATGACGAAATTGCCCCCGGCGCGATTTTTGTTTCCGATCAATCTGTCAAATTTTAGCCCATTCTGATACCGTCGCGAAAAATGACGAAATTGGCCCTGGCGCGGTTTTTGTTTCTGATCAAACTGTCAAATTTTAGCCCATTCCGACACCGTCGCGAAAAATGACGAAATTGCCCCCGGCGCGATTTTTGTTTCCGATCAACCTGTCAAATTTCTGACCATTCCGACACCGTCGCGAAAAATGAAGAAATTTCCCCCGGCGCAATTTTTGTTTCCCATCTACCTCTAAAATTTTAGCCCATTCTGACTCCGTCGCGAAAAATGACGATATTGGCCCCAGCACGATTTTTGTTTCCGATCTACCTGTCAAATTGTAGCCCATTCCGACACCGTCGCAAAAATTGACGAAATTGGCCCCGGCGCGATTTTTGTTTCCGATCTACCTGTCAAATTGAAGCCCATTCCGACACCGTCGCAAAAAATGACGAAATTTGCCCCGGCGCGATTTTTTTTTCCGGTCTACCTATCAAATTATAGCCCATTCCGACACCGTCGCAAAAAATGACGAAATTGCCCTCGGCGCGATTTTTGTTTCCGATCAACCTGTCAAATTTCTGCGCATTACGACACCGTCGTGAAAAATGAAGAAATTTCCCTCGGCGCAATGTTTGTTTCCCATCAACCTGCATAATTTTAGCCCATTTCGACACCGTCGCGAAAAATGACGAAATTGCCCCTGCGCGATTTTTGTTTCCAATCTGCCTGTCAAATTTTAGCCCATTCTGACACCGTCGCGAAAAATGACGAAATTGGCCCCGACGCAATTTTTGTTTCCGATCAACCTGTCAAATAGTAGCCCATTCCGATACCGTCGCGAAAAATGACGAAATTGCCCCCGGCGCGATTTTTGTTTCCGATCAATCTGTCAAATTTTAGCCCATTCCGATACCTTCGCGAAAAATGACGAAATTGGCCCTGGCGCGATTTTTGTTTCTGATCAAACTGTCAAGTTTTAGCCCATTTTCGAAACCGTCGCGAAAAATGACGAAATTGCCCCCGGCGCGATTTTTGTTTCAGATCAATCTGTCAAATTTTAGCCCATTCCGA
>NW_019235598.1:0-2210 GCF_002742605.1 Olea europaea var. sylvestris
TTGATCGGTAACAAAAATCGCGCCGGGGGCAATTTCGTCATTTTTCGCGACGGTGTCGGAATCGGCTAAAATTTCACTGATTGGTAGGAAAAAAAAATCTCGCCGGGGGCAATTTCGTCATTTTTCGCGACGCTGTCGGAATCGGCTAAAATTTGACTGATTGATCGGAAACAAAAATCGCGCCAGGGACAATTTCGTCATTTTTCTCAATGGCGTTGAAATGGTCTAAAATATGGCAGCCTGATCGGAAAAAAAATCGCGTCGAGGGCAATTTCGTCATTTTTCGCGACGGGGTCGAAATGGGCTAAAATTTGATAGGTTGATCGGAAACGAAAATCGCGTCGGGGGCAATTACGTAATTTTTCGCGACGGTGTTGAAATGCGCTAAAATATGACAGCCTGATCGGAAACAAAAATCGTGCCGGGGGCAATTTCATCATTTTTCGCGACGGTGTCGGAATGGGCTAAAATTTGACCGAATGATCGGAAACCAAAATCGCGCCGGGGGCAATTTAGTCATTTTTCGCGACGGTGTCGGAATGGGCTAAAATTTGACAGGCTGATAAGAATCAAAAATCGCGCCGGGGCAATTTCGTCATTTTTCGCAACGGTGTCGAAATGGGCAAAAATTTGACAGGCTGATCGGAAACAAAAATCGCGCCAGGGGCAATTTCGTAATTTTTCTCGACGGTGTCGAAATGGACTAAAATTTGACAAGTTGATCGGAAACAAAAATCTCGCCGGGTGCAATTTCGTCATTTTCCGCGATGGTGTCGGAATGGGCCAAAATTTGACAAGTTTATCGGAAATAAAAATCGCACCGAGGGCAATTTCGTCATTTTTCACGACGGTGTCTAAATGGGCTAAAATTTGACAGGTTTATCCGAAACAAAAATCGCACCAGGGGCAATTTCGTCATTTTTCGCGACGGTGTTGAAATGCGCTAAAATATGACAGCCTGATCGGAAACAAAAATGGTGCCGTGGGCAATTTCATCATTTTTCGCGACGGTGTCGGAGTGGGCTAAAATTTGACCGAATGATCGGAAACAAAAATCGCGCCGGGGGCAATTTCGTCATTTTTCGCGACGGCGTCGAAATGGGCAAAAATTTGACAGGCTGATCGGAAACAAAAATCGCGCCAGGGACAATTCCGTCATTTTTCTCAATGGCGTTGAAATGGTCTAAAATATGACAGCCTGATCGGAAACAAAAATCGCGTCGAGGGCGATTTCGTCATTTTTCGCGACGGGGTCGAAATGGGCTAAAATTTGATAGGTTGATCGGAAACGAAAATCGCGTCGGGGGCAATTTCGTAATTTTTCGCGACGGTGTCGAAATGGGCTAAAATTTGACAAGTTGATCGGAAACAAAAAATCTCGTCGGGGGCAATTTTGTCATTTTTCTCGATTGTGAAGGAATGGGCTAAAGTTTGACAGCTTGATCGGAAACAAAAATCGCGCCGGGGGCAATTTCGTCACTTTTCGCGACTGTATCGGAATGGGCAAAAATTTGACAAGTTGATCGGAAACAAAAATCGCGCCGGTGGCAATTTCGTTATTTTTCGCGACTGTGTCGGAATGGGCTCAAATTTTGCAGGTTGAGTGGGAACAAAAATCGCGCCGGGGATAATTTCGACATTTTTCGCTACTGTGTCAGAATTGGCTAAAATTTGACAGGTTGATCGGAAACCAAAATCGTGCTGGGGGCAATTTCTTCATTTTTCGCGACGGTGTCGAAATGGGCTAAAATTTGACTGGTTGATCGTCAACAAAAATCTCGTCGGGGGCAATTTCGTCATTTTTCTCGACTGTATCGGAATGGGCTGAAATTTTGCAGGTTGATCGGAAACAAAAATCGCATCAGGGGCAATTTCGTCATTTCTCGCGACGGTGTCGGAATGGGCTATAATTCGAGAGGTTGATCGAAAACAAAAATCGCGCCGGGTGCAATTTCGTCATTTTTCTCGAATGTGTCGGAATGGGCTGAAATTTAGCAGGTTGATTGGAAATAAAAATCGCGCCGGGGGCAATTTCGTCATTTTTCTCGGCTCTGTCGGAATGGGCTAAAATTTGATTGGTTGATCGGAAAAAAAAACCGCGCCAGGGGCAATTTCGTCGTTTTTCGCGACTGTGTCGAAATGGCTAAAATTTGACAGGTTGATCAGTAACAAAAAATCGCGTCGGGGTCAATTTCGTTATTTTTCGCGAC
>NW_019235599.1:0-2209 GCF_002742605.1 Olea europaea var. sylvestris
TTCAGGTTAGTTCATTTTTGGCGAATTGCTTGTCTAATTCGATTCGAATCAAGCCAATGAAAACTGGATGTCGATTTCATGATCTCATCGGGTTTGTTCGGCTTTGGCAAATTGCTAGTCTAATTCGATTGGAATCGAGCCAATGAAAAGTGGTTTTTAATTTCATGATAACATCGGGTTTGTTCATCATTAGCAAATTGCTAGTCTAATTCGATTGGAATCGAGCCAATGAAAAGTGGTTTTTGATTTCATGATAACATCGGGTTTGTTCGTCTTTGGGAAATTGCTAGTCTAATTCGATTGGAATCGAGCCAATGAAAAGTGATTTTTGATTTCATGATAACTTCGGGTTTGTTCATTTTTGTCGAATTCCTAGTCTAATTCGATTGGAATCGAGTCAATGAAAAGTGGTTCTTGATTTCATGATAACTTTGGGTTTGATCGTTTTCGGCGAATTGCCAGTCTAATTCGACTGGAATTGAGCCAATGATAAGTGTTTTTTGATTTCATGATAATTTCGGGTTTGTTCGTTTTCGGCTAATTGCTAGTCTAATTCGATTGGAATCGAGCCAATGAAAAGTTGTTTTTGATCTCGTGATAGCTTCGGGTTTGAACATTTTCGGCGAACTTCTTGTCTAATTAGACTGGAATCGAGCCAATGAAAGGTGGCTTTCAAGTTCAAGATAACTTGGGGTTTGATCATTTTTGAATTTTGCAAGTCTAATTTGATTAGAATTGATCGAATGAAAAATGGTTTTGGATTTCATGATAACTTCGGGTTTGATCGTTTTCGGCAAATTGTTGGTCCAATTCGATTGGAATCGACCCAATGAAAAGTGGCTTTTGATTTTATGATAACATAGGGTTTGTTTATTTTTGGCGAAATGCTAGTCTCATTCGATTAGAATCGAGCCAATGAAAAGTGGTTTTTGATTTCATGATAACTTCGGGTTTTTTTTAGTTTTTGGCGACTTGCTAGTCCAATTTCAATGGAATCGAGCCAATGAAAAGTGGTTTTCGATTTCATGATAACTTCGGGTTTGATTGTTTTCAACAAATTACTAGTCTAATTCGATTGGAATCAAGCAAGTGAAAAGTGGTTTTGATTTCATGATAACTTCGGGCTTGTTCATTTTTGGCGAATTGCTAGTCTAATTCAATTCGAATCGAGCCAATGAAAACTGGCTTTCGATCTCACGATAACATCGGGTTTGTTTATCTTTGGAATTGCTAGTCTAATTCAATTGCAATCGAGCCAACGAAAATTGGTTTTGATTTCATGATAACTTCAGGTTAGTTCATTTTTGGCGAATTGCTTGTCTAATTCGATTCGAATCAAGCCAATGAAAACTGGCTGTCGATTTCATGATCTCATCGGGTTTGTTCGGCTTTGGCAAATTTCTAGTCTAATTTGATTGGAATTGAGCCAATGAAAAGTAGTTTTTGATTTCATGATAACATCGGGTTTGTTCATCTTTGGCAAATTGCTAGTCTAATTCGATTGGAATCGAGCCAATGAAAAGTGGTTTTTGATTTCATGATAACATCGTGTTTGTCCGTCTTTGGCAAATTGCTAGTCTAATTCGATTGGAATCGAGCCAATGAAAAGTGGTTTTTGATTTCATGATAACATCGTGTTTGTTCGTCTTTGGAAAATTGCTAGTCTAATTCGATTGGAATCGAGCTAATGAAAAGTGATTTTTGATATCATGATAACTTTAGGTTTGATCATTTACGGCGAATTGCCAGTCTAATTCGATTGGAATCGAGCCAATGAAAAGTTGTTTTTGATTTTATGATAATTTCGGGTTTGTTCGTTTTCAGCTAATTGCTAGTCTAATTCGATTGGAATCGAGCCAATGAAAAGCGGTTTTTAATTTCATGATAACTTCGAGTTTTATCATTTTCGGCGAATTGCTAGTCTAATTCGATTGGAATCGAGCCAATGAAAAGTGGCTTTCGATTTCGTGATAGCTTCGGGTTTGATAAATTTTGAATTTTGCCAGTCTAATTCGATTGGAATCGATCGAATGAAAAGAGGTTTTCAATTTCATGATAACTTCGGGTTTGATCGTTTTCGGCAAATTGCTAGTCCAATTCGATTGGAATCGACCCAAGGAAAAGTTGTTTTTGATTTTATGATAACTTAAGGTTTGTATTTTTTTGGCGAAATGCTAGTCTAATTCGATTGGAATCGAGCCAATGAAAA
>NW_019235600.1:0-2209 GCF_002742605.1 Olea europaea var. sylvestris
CTCTCTCTCTCTCTCTCTCTCTCTCTCTCTCTTATTATATTGTTAATTCAAACTAATAATCAAGAGTCAAGAATGGGGAGAGGTAGGATTCAGTTGAAGCGGATCGAAAACAAGATTAGTAGGCAAGTCACCTTCTCCAAAAGGAGGTCGGGTCTACTCAAAAAGGCTCATGAGATCTCAGTTATGTGTGATGCTGAGGTTGCTTTGATAGTGTTTTCTACCAAGGGAAAGCTCTTTGAGTATGCCACTGATTCAAGGTATGTACTCACAATTATTTCATCAAAAACCCATTTCAAGAATCTTAGTATTTCTTTTCATAATCTAAGTCCAAGAAAAATAAAAAATCTTAATCAAATTTTATAAGTTTCTGTTTGTTTTCCACTGAGGTTGGATCCCAGATTTAGGGACAAGAAGCAAATGAACACGACAAATACGGTAAAATCGTGTTCATTGTAGTCTTCAGCTGTATCTAAAATTATGTACAATTTCATCATTTTCTCAGGGGTGGGGGTTGCACAGGCACTTGAGTTTGGTTTTGGTGTCTCTGTGTGGGTTTCATTTTCTAATATACAGAAGCTTGATTTTATGCTAAATTTGTGCACGCTCATTTACCTAAATCCTTGTCCAATAGTATCAAGTTGGTGAATTAATTTTTGTTTTTAAGAACTAGTGGTACTAGAGATCCCTTTAATTGGTTGAATCAGAAGTGGACACTAAATATACTAAAAAGGTTTAATCATTTGTCCTGATTGAACATAATCTTAAATCAGTTATTCTGCTGAAAGTAGCATATGTAAATATTTTGAATTCTGGTATGGAATTTGGGTGACCAAATCGAACACTGTCGGAAACAAACATCCACTCCCATGTCTGATATTAAAGGGCCCCAGAGTCCTGTGTTTTCAACAGTGGTTTAATCTTTGTATTCTGGTGCAGCGCTGAAGAATATACTGTAATTGCATTCCATTTGATATAGTTCTTAGACATACATATGCATTTAGTTTTGTTAAGTCCATCTTTAAGAGCAATTTAGGTTGAAAGATGTTAATCTCGTGGAGAAAACACGACAAAACCACACACAGCACACGCAAGATTTGAAAATTAAATTCAAATAAATAAATGTAATCTTTATTTAATTGGTACAAAAAATATGTTTTCCTTGTTTTGAAGAAATTAAAAACCTACCTCCCAAAAATATGTTTTCTTAAAAAATAAGGAAAAATATGTATATTTTCAAAGGTAGGAAAATGTTTTTCATGCAAAAAATGACAATAGAACACTCCAAAAGTTGGAATTCTGGTGAAAAGGGACCATTTTCCAATCAAACACACCCTTAAGTTTTTTGTCAAGGTGATTCAACTTACATTCGACGAAAATTTCTAAGTCCAACTATTGATGTTAGCAATTTACAAAAATTGTGCACATATCATACTTTGGGGAAAAAGAAAAATAAAAAAGGACAAACTTGATTTTGCCTTCACCTGAGGGACATGTAGGGGACTAAATTTGTCCGACTTTCGATAGTTTAAACAAGGACACTTAGAAAGTAGGTACATGGATGTGTATATTACCTTTTGGTCGATGGTGCTTGCTGTCCTTTTCATCGGCAGAAATTTATATTTGTACAGTTTTCTGATACAAACCTGAGCATATTATTTACTTTTGATAAGCTTAATTTTAACACTAAAATTCCTTTTAGCAATTGAGAATTGCAGGAAAGTGTGTCCCTTGAATTTAAGAGATGGTTCTCATAGACTTGTATCAACAAAACTTGTTTGGATAAGTCAACTATTCAAACAATAAATACGGAAATAATACTTTACAGGAAAATTCAGAAGAAGTTTTATAGGTGCTGAGATGTCAGTAACTGATAAACTGTTTTAACTATATTTTTGCCCAAAATCTAATGAAATATTGCCGCATGTCATTATTTAAAGCTTAAATGCATTTTGCACCCTCATCACTTCTCTATTTTGAGTTTTTTGTTCTTTCATGTCTTTTCTCCTGAAACATTTTTTCTACATTCAACCTTTTAGCTACTTAGATAGGTCACATTTATGGATTTATCCTACTATAAGTTTGATGCTTTACCGAAATATTTTATTATCTTCACTACATAGACTATTAAAATTAACATCGGAGGCAAAAACATGAAGGTTCGATGCGCTATACACAAATTTTGACATACAAGATGAAAATTTTACTTCAA
>NW_019235601.1:0-2209 GCF_002742605.1 Olea europaea var. sylvestris
GATTTCGCGGGCCGTTTCCAATCGACCTGCCAAATTTCGGCCCATTCCAACACTGTCGCAACAAATGACAAAATTACCCATGGCGCGGTATTTCTTTGCTAATTTTCTGTCTAGCACTTCTTCAACCTGACATAATGAATAAGGAAATTAATTATTCGAAGGCCCAAACGAATGAATTTGGCTAAAATCTCTTGATCCCGGGTCTGTGCCCCGAGTCCGATTTCGCGGGCCGTTTCCAATCGACCTGCCAAATTTCGACCCATTCCAACACTGTCGCAAAAAATGACAAAATTACCCATGGTGCGGTTTTTCTTTGCTAATTTTCTGTCCAGTACTTCTTCAACCTGACATAATTAATAAGGAAATTAATTATTCAGAGGTCCAAACGAAGGAATTTGGCTAAAATCTCTTGATCCCGGGTCTGTGCCCCGAGTCCGATTTCGCGGGCCGTCTCCAATCGACCTGCCAAATTTCGGACCATTCCGACCCCGTCGTAACAAATGACAAAATTACCTATGGTGCAGTTTTTTTTGTTAACTTTTTGTCCAGCACTTCTTCAACCTCACATAATTAATAAGGAAATTAATTATTCGGAGGCCCAAACGAAGGAATTTAGCTAAAATCTCATGATCCCGGGTCTGTGCCCCGAGTCCGATTTCGCGGGCCGTCTCCAATCGACCTGCCAAATCTCGGACCATTCCGACACCGTCGTAACAAATGACAAAATTACCTATGGTGCAGTTTTTTTTGTTAACTTTTTGTCCAGCACTTCTTCAACCTCACATAATTAATAAGGAAATTAATTATTCGGAGGCCCAAACGAAGGAATTTAGCTAAAATCTCATGATCCCGGGTCTGTGCCCCGAGTCCGATTTCGCGGGCCGTCTCCAATCGACCTGCCAAATCTCGGACCATTCCGACACCGTCGTAACAAATGACAAAATTACCTATGGTGCAGTTTTTTTTGTTAACTTTTTGTCCAGCACTTCTTCAACCTCACATAATTAATAAGGAAATTAATTATTCGGAGGCCCAAACGAAAGAATTTGGCTAAAATCCCGTGATCTCGGGTCTGTACGTCGAGTCCAATTTTGCAGGTTGTTTCCAATCAACTTGCCAAATTTAGGCCCATTTCGACACTGTCGCGACAAATGACAAAATTGCCCCTGGCGCGGTTTTTCTTTGTTAATTTTCTATCCGACACTTCTCCATCCTGACATAATTAATACTGAAATTAATTATTCGGAGGCCCAAACGAATGAGTTTGGCTAAAATCCCGTGACCCTGGGTCTGTGCCTCGAGTCCAATTTCTTGGGCAGTTTCCAATCAACCTGCCAAATTTCAGCCCATTTTGACACCGTCGCGACAAATGACAAAATTGTCCCTGGTCCGATTTTTCTATGTTAACTTTCTGTCCAGCACTTCTTCAACCTGACAGAATTAATACGAAAATTAATTATTCGAAGACCGAAACGAAGGAATTTGGCTAAAATCCCGTGATCCCGGCTCTGTGCCCAGAGTCCAATTTCGCGGGCCGTTTCCAACCAACCTACCAAATTTCGCCCATTCCGACACCATCGCAACAAATGACAAAATTGCCCATGGTGCTGTTTTTCTTTGTTAATTTTCTGTCCAGAACTTCTTCAACTTGACGTAATTAATATGGAAATTAATTATTCGGAGGCCCAAACGAAGAAATTTAGCTATAATCTCGTGATCCCAGGTTTGTGCCCCGAGTCCGATTTCGCGGGCAGTTTCCAATCAACCGACCAAATTTTGGCCCATTTCGACACCGTCGCGACGAATGACAAAATTACCCGTGGTACGATTTTTCTTTGTTAATTTTTTGTCCAGCACTTCTTCAACCTGACATAATTAATAAGGAAATTAATTATTCGGAGGTCCAAACGAAGGAATTTGGCTAAAATCTCATGATCCCGTGTCTGTGCCCGAGTCCAATTTCGTGGGCCGTTTCCAACCAACCTGCCAAATTTCGGCTCATTCTGACACCGCCGCGACAAATGACAAAATTACCCATGGTGCAGTTTTTCTTCGCTAATTTTCTATCCAGCACTTCTTCAACCTGACATAATTAATAAGGAAATTAATTATTTGGAGGCCCAAATGAAGGAATTTGGCTAAAATCTCATGATCTCGGTCTGTGCCCCGAGTTCGATTTTGCGGGCCATTTCCAATCGACCTGCCAAAT
>NW_019235602.1:0-2209 GCF_002742605.1 Olea europaea var. sylvestris
AAACTGCGCCGCGGGCAATTTCGCCATTTTTCTCGACTGTATCGGAATTGGCTTAAATTTGGCAGTTTGATCAGAAAAAAAAAATCACGCCGACGGTAATTTCGTCATTTTCCCGACTGTGTCGGAATGGGCTCAAATTTGACAGGTTTATCGGGAACAAAAATCGCTCCGGGGGCAATTTTGTCATTTTTCTCGACTGTGTCGGAATGGGCCCAAATTTCACAGGTTTAACGGGAACAAAAATCGCGCCGGGTGTAATATTGTCATTTTTCGCGACTGTGTCGTAATTGACTAAAATTTGACTTGTTGATCGGAAACAAAAATCGCGCCGGGGGTAATTTCGTCATTTTTCTCGACTGTGTCGGAATGGGCTCAAATTTGACAGGTTTATCGGGAACAAAAATCGCTCCGGGGGCAATTTTGTCATTTTTCTCGACTGTGTCGGAATTGGCTGAAATTTGGCAGTTTGATCGGAAATAAAAATCGTGTCGGGGGCAATTTCGTTATTTTTCTCGACGGTGTCGGAATGGGCGCAAATTTTACAGGGTTATCGGGAACAAAAATCGCGCCGGCGGCAATTTTGTCATTTTTCTCGACTGTGTCGGAATGGGCCCAAATTTCACAGGTTTAACGGGAACAAAAATCGCGCCGGGTGTAATATCGTCATTTTTCGCGACTGTGTCGTAATTGACTAAAATTTGACTTGTTGATCGGAAACGAAAACCGCGCCGGGGGTAATTTCGTCATTTTTCTCGACTGTGTCGAAATTGGCTGAAATTTGGCAGTTTGATTGGAAATAAAAATCGCGCCGGGGGCAATTTCGTCATTTTTCTCAACTGTGTCGGAATGGGCTCAAATTTGACAGGTTGATCGGAAACAAAAATTGCGCCGGGGGCAATTTCGTCATTTTTCTCAACTGTGTCGGAATGGGCTCAAATTTGACAGGTTGATCGGAAACAAAAATTGCGCCGGGGGCAATTTCGTCATTTTTCTCGACTGTGTCGGAATTGGCTGAAATTTGGCAGTTTGATCAGAAATAAAAATCACGCCGACGGCAATTTCGTCGTTTTCCCGATCATGTCGGAATGGGTTCAAATTTGACAGGTTTATAGGGAACAAAAATCGCGCTGGGGGCAATTTCGTCATTTTTCTCGACAGTGTCGGAATGGGCTCAAATTTGACAGGTTTATCGGGAACAAAAACTGCGCCGGGTGTAATATCGCTATTTTTCGCGACTGTGTCGGAATTGGTAAAAATTTGACTTGTTGATCGGAAACAAAAATCGCGCCGGGGGCAATTTCGTCATTTTTCTCGACTGTGTCGGAATTGGGTTAAATTTGGCAGTTTGATCGGAAATAAAAATCGCGCCGAGGGCAATTTCGTCATTTTTGCCGACTGTGTCGGAATGGGCTCAAATTTGACAGGTTTATCGGGTACAAAAATCTCGCCGGGGCAATTTCGTCATTTTTTGCGACTGTGTCGGAATTGGCTGAAATTTTACTTGTTGATCGGAATCATAAATCGCCCCGGGGGCAATTTCGTCATTTTTCACGACGATGTCGGAATGGGCTGAAATTTGACAGGTTGATCGGAAACAAAAATCGCGCTGGGGGCAATTTCGTCATTTTTCGCGACTGTGTCAGAATTAGCAGAAATTTGGCAGTTTGATCGGAAATAAAAATCGCGCCGACGGCAATTTCGTTATTTTTCTCGACTCTGTTGGAATGGGCTCAAATTTGACAGGTTTATCGGGAACAAAAATCGCGCCGGGTGTAATATCGTCATTTTTCGCGACTGTGTCGGAATTGGCTAAATTTGACTTGTTGATCGGAAACAAAAATCGCGCCGGGGGCAATTTCGTCATTTTTCGCGACTGTGTCGGAATTGGCTAAATTTGACTTGTTGATCGGAAACAAAAATCGCGCCGGGGGCAATTTCGTCATTTTTCGCGACTGTGTCGGAATTGGCTAAATTTGACTTGTTGATCGGAAACAAAAATCGCGCCGGGGGCAATTTCGTCATTTTTCTCGACTGTTTCGGAATGGGCCCAAATTTCACAGGTTTAACGGGAACAAAAATCGCGCCGGGTGTAATATCGTCATTTTTCGCGACTGTGTCGAAATTCACTGAAATTTGGCAGTTTGATCTGAAATAAAAATCGCGCAGGGGGCAATTTCGTCATTTTTCTCGACTATGTCGGAATGGGCTC
>NW_019235603.1:0-2209 GCF_002742605.1 Olea europaea var. sylvestris
TGGAATCGAGCCAATGAAAAGTGGTTTTTGAATTCATGATAACTTCAGTTTTGATCATTTTCGATGAATTGCTAGTCTAATTCAATTGGAATCGAGCCAATGAAAAGTGGTTTTGATTTCATGTTAACTTCGGGTTTGTTTGTTTTTGGCAAATTGCTAGTCTAATTCAATTAGAATTGAGCCAATGAAAAGTGGCTTTCGATTTCATGATAACATCGGGTTTAGTCGTCTTTGGGAAATTGCTCGTCTAATTCGATTAGAATTGAACCAATGAAAAGTGGTTTTTGATTTCATGATAACGTCGGGTTTGCTCGTCTTTGGCGAATTGCTAGTCTAATTCGATTGGAATCGAGCCATTGAAAAGTGGTTTTTGATTTCCTGATAACTGCGGGTTTGTTCATTTTGATGAATTTCTAGTCCAATTCGATTGGAATCAAGCCAATGAAAAGTGGTTTCTGATTTCAAGATAAATCATTTTCGGTGAATTGCTAGTCTAATTCGATTGGAATCGAGCCAATGAAAAGGGGTTATGATTTCATGATAACTTCGGGTTTGTTCATTTTTGGCGAACGGCTAGCCTTATTCAATTCGAATCGAGCGAATGAAAAGTGGTTTTTAATTTCATGATGACTTCGGGTTTGTTCTTTTTGGCGAATTGCTAGTCTAATTCGATTGGAATCGAGCCAATGAAAAGTGGTTTTTGATTTCGTGATGACTTCGGGTTTGTTCCTTTTGGCGAATTGCTAGTCTAATTCGATTGGAATCAAGCCAATGAAAAGTAGTTTTTGATTTCATGACAACATCGCGTTTGTTCGTCTTTGGCAAATTGCAAGTTTAATTTGAATGGAATCGAGCCAATGAAAAGTTCTTTTTGATTTCATGATAACTTCGGGTTTGTTCATTTTTGTTGAAATGCTAGTCTAATTCGATTGGAATCGAGACAACGAAAAGTGATTTTTGATTTCATGATATCTTCGGATTTGATCGTTTTTGAAAAATTGCTAGTCTAATTCGATTGGAATCGAGCCAATGAAAAGAGGTTTTTGATTTCGTGATAACTTCGGGTTTGATCATTTTCGGCAAATTGCTAGTCTAATTCGATTGGAATGGAGCCAATAAAAAATGGTTTTTGATTTCAATATAACTTTGGGTTTTTTCATTTTTGGCGAATTACTAGTCTAATTGGATTGGAATTGAGCCAATGAAAAGTGGTTTTTGATTTCATGATAACTTCGGGTTCGTTCGTTTACGAAGAATTGCTCGTCTTATTAGATTAGAATCGAGCCAATGAAAAGTGGCTTTCGATTTCTTGATAACTTCGGGTTTGATCGTTTTCGAAAAATTACATGTCAAATTCGGTTTGAATCGAGCCAATAAAAAGTGGTTTTCAATTTCATGACAACTTCGGGTTTGATCGTATTCGGCTTATTGCTAGTCCAATTCGATTGGAATCGAGCCAATGAAAAGTGATTTTTGATTTCTTGATAACTTTGGGTTTGTTTGTTTTCAGCGAAATACTAGTTCAATTCGATTGGAATTGAGCCAATGAAACGTGGTTTTTTTATTACATTATAACTTTAAGTTTGATCATCTTCGAAAAATCGCTAGTCTAATTCGGTTGGAATCGTGCCAACGAAAAGTGGTTTTCGATTTCATGATAACTTCAGGTTTGATCATTTTCATCAAATTGCTAGTCCAATTCGATTGGAATCGAGCCAATGAAAAGTGGTTTGCGATTTCATGATAACTTCGGGTTTGATCATTTTCACCAAATTGCTTGCCCAATTCGATTGGAATCGAGCCAATAAAAACTAGTTTTTGATTTTATGATAACTTTGTGTTTGACCATTTCCGGCGAATTGCTAGTCTAATTCGATTGGAATCTAGCCAATAAAAAGTGGCTTTCGATTTCATGATAACTTTGGGTTTGATCATTTTTGAAAAATTGCTAGTCTAATTCAGTGGGAATCGAGCCAATGAAAAGTGGTTTTCGATTTCATGATAACTTCGTGTTTGATCATTTTCGGAAAATTGCAAGTCCAATTCGATTGGAATCTAGCCAATGAAAAGTGGCTTTCGATTTCATGATAACTTCGGGTTTGTTCATTTTTGGAGAAATGCTAGTCGAGAAATGCTAGTCTAATTCGATTGGAATCGAGCCAATGAAAAGTGGTTTTTGATTTAGTGATAACTTCCGGTTTGTTCTTTT
>NW_019235604.1:0-1597 GCF_002742605.1 Olea europaea var. sylvestris
ACTGACGAAATTGGCCCCATCGCGAGTTTTGTTTCTGATTAGTCTGTCAAATTGATCCCATTCCGACTTCGTCGCGAAAAAATGATGATATTGCCCCCGGCGCGATTTTTGTTTTCAATCAGTCTGTCAAATTTTAGCCCATTCCGACACCGTCGCGAAAAATGACGAAATTGCCCACGGCGCGATTTTTGTTTCCGATCAGTGTGTCAAATTTTAGCCCATTCCGACACCGTCGCGAAAAATGATGAAATTCCCCTCGGCGCGATTTTTGTTTCCGATCAGCCTGTCAAAGTTTATCCCATTCCGACACCGTCACGAAAAATGACGAAATTGCCCCTGACGCGATTTTTGTTTCCGATCAGTCTGTCAAACTTTACCCCATTCCGACACCGTCGCGAAAAACTATGAAAGTGCCCCCGACGCGATTTTTGTTTCCGATCAGTCTGTTAAATTTTAGCCCATTCCGACACCGTCGCGAAAAATGACGAAATTGCCCCTGGCGCGATTTTTGTTTCCGATCAGTCTGTCAAATTTTAGCCAATTTCGACACCGTCGCGAAATATATTGAAATTGCCCCCGGCGCGATTTTTGTTTCCGATCAGTCTGTCAAATTGGAGCCCATTCCGAACTTGTCACGAAAAATGACGAAATTGCCCCCGGCGCGATTTTTATTTCCGATCAGTCTATAAAATTTTAGCACATTCCGACACCGTCCCGAAAACTGACGAAATTGGCCCCATCGCGAGTCTTGTTTCTGATCAATCTGTCAAATTTTATTCCATTCCGACTCCGTCGCAAAAAATGACGATATGACCTCCTGCGCGATTTTTGTTTCCGATCAGTCTTTGAAATTTAAGCCCATTCCGACACTGTCGCGAAAAATGAAGAAATTGCCCCCGACGCGATTTTTGTTTCCGATCAGTGTGTCAAATTTTAGCCCATTCCGACACCGTCTCGAAAAATGATGAAATTGCCCCCGGCGCGATTTTTGTTTCCGATCAGTCTGTCGAAGTTTAACCCATTCCGACACCGTCGCGAAAAATGACGAAATTGCCCCCGGCTCGATTTTTCTTTCCGATTAGTCTGTCAAACTTTAACCCATTCCGACTCCGTCGCGAAAAACTATGAAATTGCCCCCGACGCGATTTTTGTTTCCGATCAGTCTGTAAAATTTTAGCCCATTCCGACACCGTCGCGAAAAATGACGAAATTGCCCCTGGCGCGATTTTTGTTTCCGATCAATCTGTCAAATTTTTGCCCATTCCGACACCATCGCGAAAAATGACGAAATTGCCCACGGCGCGATTTTTGTTTCCGATCAGTCTGCCAAATTTTGGCCAATTCCGACACCGTCGCGAAAAATATTGAAATTGCCCCCGGTGCAATTTTTGTTTCAGATCAGTCAGTCAAACATTAGCCCATTCCGAACCCATCGCGAAAAATGACGAAATTGCCCCCGGCGCGATTTTTGTTTCCGATCAGTCTATAAAATTTTAGCCCATTCCGACACCATCGCGAAAACTGACGAAATTGGCCCCATCGCGAGTTTTGTTTCTGATCAATCTGTCAAATTTTATTCCATTCCGACTCCGTCGCG
>NW_019235604.1:1755-2209 GCF_002742605.1 Olea europaea var. sylvestris
AATCTGTCAAATTTTTGCCCATTCCGACACCATCGCGAAAAATGACGAAATTGCCCACGGCGCGATTTTTGTTTCCGATCAGTCTGCCAAATTTTGGCCAATTCCGACACCGTCGCGAAAAATATTGAAATTGCCCCCGGTGCAATTTTTGTTTCAGATCAGTCAGTCAAACATTAGCCCATTCCGACACCGTCGCGAAAAATTACGAAATTGCCCCCGACGCGATTTTTGTTTCCGATCAATCTGTCAAATTTTAGCCCATTCCGACCCCGTCGCGAAAAATGTCGAAATTGCCCCTGGCGCGACTTTTGTTTCCGATCAATCTGCCAAATTTTAGTCCATTCCGACACCGTCGCGAAAAATGACGAAAATGCCCCCGGCGCGATTTTTGTTTCCGATCAGTCTGTCAAATTGGAGCCCATTCCGAACTTGTCACGAAAAATGACGAAATTGC
>NW_019235605.1:0-2800 GCF_002742605.1 Olea europaea var. sylvestris
GCAGGGCAGCTCCCACGCCCCGAACCGAACTCGCCCCGTTTCCAACCCTAGAAACATCTTAGTTTTCATTGATGTCTGCTCTCTGAACCAACAAAGAAAAAACTGAAGAATATTTGAAAGAAAATACTACAGGAAAAAAAAAAAGAAAGAGAAAATAGTTAAATGTGGAAGAAATATCATTAGTTGCACTGCATCAATTGAACATCATAATATTTTATAAGCTTTATGCACGTCGTAATTTTAGTCTTCACATCCCATTACTTAAATATTGGGCAAATTTCTTTGAAGTAAAAGTGAATTAGAAGTCTTGACAATTTAAAAGATTCATGAACTTTGTCTCCGCCGTCTGTTAGATGACTTTCATGTGTAAGAATGAAATTGAGTGTGAGCATGGATTGAGTTACAAACCTATAATGCTTATCTCTGTTCATATGCTTGCTCAACTTTGGGGTTTCTCAGTAAGGAAGTTCAATAGATGAAAATAATAGTTCCTACGCAACTTGCATCAAAACAAATGTATTATCTTTGATACTTACCGTTACTAATATTATGCAGGTAAGCAAAGTGAGATCTAATCTTAATCAGATTGGGTATGACATTAATATAATCCATGAGATGGTATCCGGCTTGGTAAGCTATCAAAGTGCTTTAAATTCAATTGATTTGGTGAATAGTATTGCCATATGAGTTATTTATGGATATCACGTTATTGCTGATTAATTCCAGGAAGGAAAAATTGAGCTTCTTGAAAGCAAGCAGGTAAAGATTTGATTTTTTGCAATATACGATCTTTTCTTCACTTGATATATTGAAAGTATCTGCAACTGTTGATTAATGATCTGCAGGATAAGACTAACTCGGGTTTGTATTATCTCTGCCAAGTAGCCGAAAATATTAAAGGTGGATCGAATGATAAAAAAATAAAGGTCAGAAATGCTTTTATAATCTTTCATTATTTGTTATTTCTCTAACTTATATCATTCACCTTTGCAAACTGCTATCGAAGCAGTACAATAGTTTTGCTACATCGAGTCATATTATTCAGATATTGCTTGGCCATTCCCTCTATGCATCGTACAGTGAATAATTTTACAATATACAAAATAAAAATCTCCCCTCAGAAGTGAGAGGATTTGACTGAGGATTGTCCTATACAGAATAGGGATTAAATTTTTACCAACTCACGTAGAATACGATTTAACTTTCCTACTTTTAACAGGATTAGCATGATTCCCACATTGAATAGAAATCAAAAGAATCTCCTTTTCCCAAATACATAGAGGCTTTCCCTTGTGTTTTATTCATCTCAATTCAGAAGGTAGTGATGGAATGAATATCTTTGGGGTGAAACTTGGGGATCCTTTGTAGTCTCGCCTTTTTGCCTGTACGTACTATGAGAGGGTTTTAGTGGTATGTTAGCTCTTGGTGTTCTTGGGGTCTGGGGTGTGAGATATTTGTGTGGTTAAACTACTTTTCACATGGATAAATCTGTCTTTCGAGGCCTGTAGTTTTTCATGTATCTTGTGTTCTTTTTATTGTTCATATTCTATGTTTTTCTTTATATTTTGTCGGAAAAGGAGGATCCGGGGGCTGAATCTGGAAATTAGCCCAGATTCCCCAATAAGAAGGGTGCGGGAGATATGTTATAATCCTTAAATAGAAGGAATTGATTCCAACCTTGGTCTTGATTCTAATAGAAAGTTTGCTGAAGATAGGCTAGAGGGCTGCTTAAAGTTTGTCTGAAAACATTAGTTTGATTACATTAGCAAATCTCAGGATAGTGTAGAGCAACCATATATTCTGGAATATCACCCAGTGTTGGTAGAAATCTGGTACTTTATTCGTTATTGACGGACCAACTTAGATATGTGCATCCTGTTAATGCCCATGTCAAGCCTTGTGGTTTTGGACTCTATAATCCTAGTGTTGAACCTACTTTGAGAATGTTTGGCTGGTTTTACCTTGATTAAAAGTTCTGGGTTTACCTTGATTAAAAGTTCTGGGTTGACTTTGTGAGTCTTTCCTCGAAGCATATTTATATTTTCCCGTTCCCATTAATTACAAAGACAAATGCCTTTTTTCCCACTTTGAAAGCAGGATGTCGACACTAAGCTACTAGAACAATCAAGAGTTTTGCGGATTGAAGACAGAACAAAGGTAAGCTGTGTCGAACATGCTTTGAGTAGTCTATATTTTGCAGTTTCCCCTGCTGACAACGTGCTATAACTTTCCAGGGGCTTCAGTTCATTGTCGGAAATGATGAATCAAATAAGATGCAGAAAACACCGGTAAAGATGGATGACCAGAAACTTGCTGATGTTCCTGCCAAGAATGTTTCTAATCCAAAAATGAGAATTCATCGATCATATCCGGTTGGGCTGTCTTTTGCTGCGGATGTCTATGGATTGGCTTCATAATTTCACAATGCTATTCTATCAAAGAGATTAGACCCAAATATTATTGCAGTCCGATTACTCGAGCGTGGAAATTTGCAAAATAAGGATTGTTGGAGCTTTACAAGGACCTGTCGAAAATCCTTGTGCTCAATTTTTTGAATGTAATATGTATAAATTGTATTCATCAAGACCTTCATATGAATTAAGAAAGGTTATATTGTGTTATTATTTCTTATAATAGCAAGATTGACACATTTTGTGAAGTTCTCAGCCATTGTTGGGATGTAAAAATGAGAGCTACTACATTGCCAGGGAACAAGACTGTAAAAATACGTCCGTACGAAATTTAGAGAACAAGATAAAAGAATAAGAGAAATGAGAGGGTTCAAATTGAAATGTATTTC